>NW_015550822.1:460631-466535 GCF_001515605.1 Sinocyclocheilus anshuiensis | reverse complement strand
TGGGGTTCCTTGAAAATAAATCACAAACCACAGAAGAGCTATAAAAATCATGAAGCCTGTTGGGCTCTTTTGGCAGCTGTACAGTAACATTTATAGAATAATAATGAATTCTTATTTGGTTTTGAGAATCATTAGATCGTCTTCTTTTTATTAGACAGAAAAGTTGTGAAATACACTCAATTCATCAAGGATAACACAATAAAGCTAAAAAACTTGTTTCCATTGTGGCACAATCTCCACTCCCGGTAACAGGTACACTGGCACACAACTTGTTCCACACTTGTACCCCAGAATATTTAAAAGACCTACGAACATACATAGTTTTAAAAGGACATAATGTAATATCCACAAGACTTTGCCTAGAATTATAACAATGTTGCTCATTTACCCTAGGGAAAAGTGTATTAAAATATGAAGGTGCTTTGTTATTGATAATCTTATGTACCATTTTTTATTTAATGTGTTCTAATCTGCTTTCTATAGGTAACCAATCAAGATGCTTAAAAATGGGAAGCATCAACATGTGTAAAACGACTAAACACTAAAACTAACCTTATCAGTTTATTTTGAGATTTTTGTAACTTATCCAGCCAACCACGAGACAAGTCAGACATCCAAGAAATGCATGCATATTGAAAAAGACATGACACTAAACATGATGCAAGTAATTTTATATTAGTGCTGTCAAATGATTAATCGTGATTAATTACATCCAAAATAAAAATGTTATATACAGTTACTCACACATGTAAACAAAAACTTTCAATTTGGATGCGATTAATCACAATTAATCGTTTGACAGCATTATTTTATATTCTGTTTATTGAGAAAACTAACATGTCTGGCAAGAAATTTTGTTCTAGCATTAACCTTACCCAGAACGTTCATAGCCATGCCA
Source organism: Sinocyclocheilus anshuiensis (assembly GCF_001515605.1). NCBI lineage: Eukaryota > Metazoa > Chordata > Actinopteri > Cypriniformes > Cyprinidae > Sinocyclocheilus > Sinocyclocheilus anshuiensis. The sequence continues at coordinate 465,637 of NW_015550822.1, read as the reverse complement.
CTTAAATCATTGTCAAGGACGCATCCGAGATAATTAATGGTAGTTCTGTTTGATATTAAACAATCCTCTACCTTAACAGACATCTTAGAAACCTTTTTCAATTTTTTTTAGACCCAAATTATATGGATTCCATTTTAGACAGAAAAAGTTGTCTAACTTTTAAAAAGTTACCTAAATGCAACATCAGTTTGTTTTCAGAAAGCCAGTCTCTTACCTTACAAAGCTCCTTACCTAAATTCACTTGTATCCTACCAACATCCTTGTCTGAAATTAATAAAGAATCATCAGCATATAAAAACAAATTACAATCACAAACTGCTTGCATGTCATTTATGTATAAAGAAACAAAAGACGGCCTAAAACACTTCCCTGAGGAACTCCATATCTAACAAAAGTTTCCTCAGAAAGAACCCCATCAATTTTTTTTCCCTCTGAACTCCCCCAGTTAGATAGGAATTCAGCCATTCTATCACTTTACTTGAAAAACCCATGTCACTTAATTTGTCTAAGATTATTGAATGATTTACTGTGTCAAAAGCTTTCTGGAGGTCCAAACGTACCATACCACACATTTTACCTTCATCAGTCTGTCTCCTTATAAAATCTTTTAAATAAAGTAAAGAAGTATCAGTCGATCTCCTAAAACCTGATTGAAAAGCACAAAACTACATCATCACCATTAAACTACTCTTACTTACATACTCATACATCTGTTTATACACAATCTTTTCTAAAATTTTTGAGGCCACACTAAAAATGGAGGTTGGACGATAGTTTCCAGAATTGTATCTATTTCCTTTTTTAAATAATGGAATGATTTTGGCTAACTTCATATCAGATGGCACTATACCATTTTCCAAGGAAAGATTAACAATAAATGTAATAGTTGGAGCTATACTATCTGCAGCAACTCTTAAAAATCTAGCTGGAATATCATCCAGCCCAGTTGACTTAGACACTTGAAGCTCTTATAGCATTATAGTAATTTGATCTACTTTAGTAAAAGAAAAACATTTGGCAACACTCCTTGTTTTGTATAAAATCTCTTAACAAGATCAATACCATAACTTGCCTTGGACAGAGGAAGCTTATCCACTAAGCTATATGCAATTAATGAAAAAATGAATTAAATATATTAGCAACTTTGTTTTTATCAAATTATATCTTGCCATCAATATCCAAACCTACCTTTGATACAGAACATTTTGATTTACCAATTGATTGGAACCTATTCAACACTTTCCACAAAGATTTAGGATCTTACTTATTTTCTTCAAATGTTCTTTAATAAAATGACGTTTTGCCTCCTTTATATTTTTCTGTCCTAAATTTCTAAGTGCTTTAAATTTTAGATAGTTGTCCTCATTCTTAGTTTTCTTATAAATCAAGAGAACCCTATTCCTGCTTTTCAATATTTCCAATATTTTCTGATCCATCCAAGGACTAGATCTTTGCTTATCTCTCACCTGTCTAAAGGCGGCAATTCTGTCCACTGCTTTAAGAAATAAAACTTTAAAAAATTAAATAAAAATAAAATGTATCCAAGCATCATCAACTATTGAGATATTTTGAATATCACTCCAATTATCTCCCTACGATAGTCTTTAAATACTTCAATATTATATTTTTTAACGATCTAATTCGTGCTGTTTTATGATTACTAAATCTTAATTTACTGCATTTTCTTGTACAAAAAAATTATATTACGATCACTGATACCATATTCAATTACTCCTTTCTGGGAAATATACTTTACATCAGATACCAAAATAAGATCAGTGGTCCAACACCATGGTAAATTTGTTTATAATTTGGATTAAATGAAATAATGTACATAATGACTGCAGAGTGTTAAAATTATCCCCTATTCTATTAGATATGTTTGTATTAAAATCTCCCATGATAATACATTATTTTGCCAAATTGTCCTTATTGTTATTAAAAGCATACTTGAGTCCCTTATAAAAAAAGTTGATAGCTTTGATATTTGACCACTGTTTATAATATTTGGTTATAGTTACAGTAATAATTCTTAATTTATTTCAGGAATGCTAAATCATGCAAAAATTATTCAGCAGTTATTGATATTTTGAATAGAATAATGAGACGCATACCTGTAGTTGCGTTTACTTTATTTACTTTTGATCACAGGGCTTCGCTACACAACACACAAATGGCTTTTAGTCTGAAAATGTGCACATTTGGAGAAATATGTAATCACAATTTTTACCTAATATTTCATTAGATAGAATCATAATTTCTGTTAATTTTAATGCAATCTGATGAAAAATAAGTAGCTTCAACCACTGTCTGCCTCTCTCTCTTCTCGGATTAATGACCTCGTAGAAAGGCGATTCGCTGCAAATCCATCAATTTTCCCCTACCTTCCGGTCAAGCTAATAAGTTTACGATTGTGATAGTATATGTATTTTGATGCATTGTATAAAGGATGTTTCCATGAAGTAATAAACCGGTCTAGTATATTATCAAAACTACACTTAATACATCATCATATTGTCATCATCATCATCAGTGTCATCATATTGTATTATATTTTATCCCCACCAGGGATTAAAATAAAATTTAAAAAAATCAGCAGAGGTAGGGATATATATCAGCAGAGAAACCCCCATCTCTCTGACAAATCATACCCTGGTTATAACAGTTATTATTACTACGGAGAAATTAATATGAGGTCCTCAAACAGTGTAAGAATCTTTTTCTGTCATGTTTAATTTCAGTTTGTTTGTTTGTTTGTTTGTTTTTCAGCAGAAAGCATGCTTACTATGGTAAATTGTTGTAAAATACATGTCATCACATAATTTTAAACATTAGTCTCAGTTATCTGACAAAAAAAGCCATGTCTGTACTTCTTTATTCATAGAAGCTATGCCAGTGACTTATTTTTTCGTCAATACAGGAGAGGAAGATTCTGGAAGAGACCCTGACCCCTCTGACCCCTCTGACCCCTCACTCAACGACTGAACCATCAGCCCTTCCCAAAACCCACAGCACTTTACAGTCCCAGCCTGAGCTGGAAAACAAACAGGGGCCAGAGGAGAAGCAGATGGTAAGAATTTAAGGAAGGACATTAAATGAAGTGCTTGATGCTGGTGTAAATGATTCTGACCATATTTCTCACTCCATCAGAGCTCTGGGACTTATAGACAAAGGGAAAATGACAACAGTGAAGCAGCCCAAAGAAAGACAGAGAGTTTACAGATGACAGTAAGGTATGGGACAACAACTCTAGGAATAAACATAAAGGAATAGTTCACCCAAAAATTTAAATTGTAATTCCAGACCTTTTTTTTTCTCTATGGGACACAATTTTTTAATAAACTTCTCTTTTCCTTACAACAATAGCTCACAGTGACCATGTCTGTCTACTGTGTTTTATGGTCTTTTTGACAGACATGATAACTATAAACTGTTATACGTATTATGGAAAACAAGATTTTGTGTTGCATGAAAAAAAAAACAACAACATGTAGGTTTGGATCAATGTGAAGGTGTGTAAATAATAACAGAATTTTGTTTTGGGGTTAACTATTAACTATTTTTTTTTAAACTTCATTATAATTGAACATATTGTTTGCTGCATGTTTTCACTTATCTCTCCTATACCAGTTCTCCCCTGCAAGGTTGTGGTTCAGTGGGTCAGAGAAGACAAGGAGACCAGAGCCAAGAAAAGCAGCCTACATTACTGTCTAGTCAGGGTGAGTCTAGTGGGCTTTGACATTAGCATGTTGTTTAACTAACAACTCTAAGCAAAATAATACATATATAGCACACATCAATACAAGGTTCATTTTATCAGATTGTTTATTGTTCATTTTAATCAAATGTGAATTAAATAAAAAGCATTTCTCACAATTTGTTTATCATAGATTATTTTGTTTACTGAGCTTGTCCCAGTGCATTCTGTGATTACATTCTCAGTCTTAACAAGATAGTGCAAGTGCAAGATACTTCTTAGGTATCTTAAAGGTTTCTTAAATTCTTAAAGAACAAATGCATATCTACGATGACTTAAAATGCTGTCTAGGTAACTACGTTTTTGAAAAAGGATGTTGTGCAATCTGTAACTGAATATATCTTTCAAATATTTTCAATTAACCCTCTGGTGGTCTTCTGTCATTTTATACTGAGACATTTTATGTTTGCATTTTTTAAGGTACTTTAAGTTTTATCTGACCTTTGTGGCACTTGCTGTATGAGCATAAAACAATCATGGACATGCTTAGAAAAGGCTAAATGGACCGCAGTGAAAATGAATGGGAAATACAAAAATACAGAGCAATTTTTTGGGGTATAATCTACTTTATAACGTCTTAATTTATATCCAAATGCAAAACTTAATTTAAAAAAGTATTTAATTCTGACTATAATATATATAATTCTTACAATAATAGTAATAGTATTATATAGTATAATAGTATCCCTAATTATAAGTACCTAGGGCACAGGTATCAAGCTCAGTTCCTGGAGGGTCACAGCCCTGCAGAGTTTAGCTTCAACCCTAATTAAACACACCTGATCCAGCTAATCAAGTCCTTCAGGTTTATTTGAAAACTACATGGTATGTGTGTTGGAACTGCTGTGTTACTGTTGGTATGTGTGTTGGAGGGCTGCGGCCCTCCAGGAACTGAGTTTGACACCCCTGATCCAGGGCGCGCACAACCCTGTATGTATATTTATATATTGGGCTATACAGGCGTCTAGTGGTTGCACCATGGTATTAAATATAATTTTATTTTTCCCCCACCAGATGGCACCAATCTGCCTTCCATGCATTGGATTTTAAATACCTTTGCTATATATTTTTTTAACTTAAACATTCTATTAATTCAAAATAATGTTAAATATTTTTTCTAATATTTGTATTATTTTATATAGGCATACATTTCACATAATTTACTGTAGAGGTGAAAATTGTTTACTGCCATGAAACAAAATATAGTAGGCCTACATTCATTTCTCTTTCACACACACACACGCACACG
>NW_015550822.1:455556-459696 GCF_001515605.1 Sinocyclocheilus anshuiensis | reverse complement strand
TCTGTCTGTTATGTCTCTAGCCATGGAGATAAGCTCTATCTGTTTTGTCTTGTCTCAGATAGCCTCGCCAGTTTCTCTTTCCCACACACACACACACACACACACACACACACACACACACACGTTAAACTATTTGTCTTTTTTAAACTATTTTATATTTTACTTTACTTTACTTTACTTTACTTTACTTTACTTTACTTTACAGATATGCCACTGGGTAACAGGCAGATACCCCAGCAGAATGAGACCTGGAAAAAGAATGCATCTCAACCAAAATCTGGTGGACGCAGGAGGTATATGTCTGTGTGCATTATGTATTCTTTCATTGATTTCTTTATGCTCACACAAGCTGCAAAGTGTTGTTCAAAGTTTATATAATTTTTGATTGTTTAATTCATCCTTATGGCTGAAGCTTAATTATTCTGAGCATGTGTGTGTGCATGAACACTGCATGTGGCTCTCCATTCTCAGGTCTGACTCTATAGAGAACATTGGGCCAAATTCATCAACATCACCTTCATTCACAGATACACAACCACCTCCATCACCAAACAGGTACAGCACAGTTTCTCTGATGTGAGATCACAACTAAAGATCCAAATGATCCAGTGTTAAATGATCACTCATTCCCTGTTTCCACCCATCACAAAACAGAATTGATTGTAAGTGAATTTTGAGTCAGTATTTGAGTTTGAGTCATTATTTGCCATAATTAAATTTGTATTATATGATAATATGAACAAATATCAGCATTGGCACTCCCATTTCAGTCATCCATTAGTTTTGATGCTGTGCATTTTCTGTTAATGTCTGCTGCTGTGCTTATTACTGACAATTATTATTTTTTGTTACACTTTATTTTAAGTTGTCTTTGTTACAATGTAATTATAGATTTAAGTACTGGGTAATATTAATTAATAAAATGTACTAAATATAGGGTTAAGGTTAGGATTAGGGTTAGTTGCAAGTAATTATGTATAATTTACTGTTTTTACTGTAGTCATTACATATAACATTTAACAAGGACACTATAAAATAAATAATGTATAATACATAAAATAATAATAAGGTATTTTTAATTTAATTATTTTTTAACATACATTCACTTTTGTTTGTGTATGTGTAGGTCTGTCAGTGGGAAGAAACTGTGTTCAAGTTGTGGTCATCCACTTGGCAAAGGTGCCGCCATGATTATAGAGACTCTCAGCCTTTACTTCCACATCCAGTGCTTTAAGGTATGTGTACATATTACAGCTGGAAAATTACAGATGCCAGTGGCGTAGCCATCATTTCAGAAGTGAGGGGGACAGAAATGTCAAATATAATAATACCTTTTTTTTTTTTTTTTGGTCTAATTAACAGGTTTTCTTATCTTTTACTTTTAATTGGCTAAGAAATCAGATACACAGCTGGACAATTACCAATAATTTTGTTATTCTGTAATATTTTTTCCTATATTTTCCTAATGGCAATTTTTTTTATTTGTTCATATACTACACTTTTAAAAAACGTTTTTTTAATTTTTTAAATTTTTTATTGTCAAAAACTTTTGACTGGTAGTGTATAGGCAACTTTAATTTTTCTCTAATGTCTAGCTTTTAATTGGCTTAGAAATCAGATAACTGCTGGACAATAACCAATAATAATTATTTGTTTATATACTACAAACACTTTTTTATCACATAAGGCAGAATAGTTTCTATACTGTAATAAATGCTATGTCAGTTAGCACTGCATTGTTCATATACTTTATTTATTACCTGGAGATGACTTGACAAACACAAATAAACCATATATTGTGTATTGTCGCAATCGTACGTTTAATGTCTTCATGTTTCCAAACGTTTCTGTTTTTCTGTGAAAACAACTGTTTTCATACAGCGATAGCTGGACGCTTTTGTCCATTTCCTCGTACGACTTTCTGCGCGACAGCGCTCTCCGGCTACGAGTATGAATGAAACATACACTGCACGGAGTGTTTAGCGCTGCGCGATGTTCATCTCGCTTTAATCTGGGTCCGAATAAAACATCAGATCATGCACAGACTATACTGTCTCTTTGAATTTAAATCTATATTTATTCACACCGGCTCTTGAAAACCTCTATGCGAACACACTTGCCCGAAAAAGTGCGGGGGACGAATTTACGTGATATTAAAAGTGGGGGGGACACGTCCCCCGCATCCCCCGCGTAATCTACGCCCCTGACAGATGCCAATTTATATCGTGATGTAATCACTAATATTGTCAATGTCACTAAAGAGACCCATTGACAGGATGATAACTTTAATGATGACTATAAAGTTTTAATAATCGTTCTAATTTTATGAGAACAGGGAAGTCCACACCTCACACATTTTTTTTCCATTTGATGAACACTGACAGCCAATCAAATATCCCCTTGACTTTAAAGAGCTCAACCATTTCAAGTGGCAGATGACGTAAATGCACACTTCCAAAAAGTAGTACATTATCATCCAATGTTGTGGATGCTAATATAGTTATCATTATAGTTGTTGTTCTTGGTGTTTACGTAGGATCTGTTATAGGGATAAATATTGTGGATTCTACTGTGTTTAAAGATTATCCATATTCTTATGAGATATTTTCCAGATGAACCATCAGGGTTTATGGCACATTGCAGATGTTTGGCTTTTCATTTAGTTTTACTGTCAGAGTTCCTTCTCTATGAGGTTCAAAAATCTGGGGTTCATAAATTGTTTAAATGTTTTTGAAAGAAATCTATTATGCTCACCAAGGCTGCATTTAATTGATAAAAAAAATACAGTAAAATAGTAAAACTGTGAAATATTATTACAATTCAAAGAACTGTTTTTTATTTGAGTATATTATAAAATTTAATTTATTCCTGTGATGGCAAATCTGAATTTTCAGCAACCATTATACCAGTATGTAACAGAGTGGAGACAGGAAGTGAATTTAAATGCAGGGTTTATTTCAAAGCAAAAATTTGTCTATAAAACAATACCAAAACACAAGAAACAACAAGGGGAGACAATGAGGAATAGCATGTAAATGCAAAGCAGTGAATGTCTGTAGGAGACAGAGGTTGAGTGTTAATGCTGTGTTTTTGTGCAGTCTTTGATTGAGTGCTAAGTAGAATCACGTGCAGGTGAATAATTCCAGGGATTGTGAACAGAGTGAGCAGGATGAAGACCGTGATAGTGACAAAAGTGAGGGAGAACTTGGTGTGGTGACACAGTGACTGGTTTGTCACAAAAGATCTAAAGGAGACCTATTATTACATACAAATTTTTCCCATTTAGAATGTTTCTCAGGTTCGCTTTCGGAGGTGAAGCATGCCAATATTGAGCCCTTTGGCCTTGTCATTTTGCGCCTTCACAGAGTGCATGGATGCAGCCTTGGCTGAATTGCGACTCCAGAGCATCCGTGTACTGAATTGTCTTGATGACTGGCTAATCTTAGCTCAGTTTGAGGCATTAGCGCTTCTTGCCTGTTGCTAGGGTATTCCAGCCAGCCTATTCCAAATGTTGTTGGGTTTATAGCAGCGGCCCTTGTCATCACTCTAGTCCTGCTCCATATGAGGCCCTTACAATGGTGGCTCCAATGCAGGGGCTTTCAGTTATGCCCAAGTGCCTTTGTACCCTTCTTTTGTGGAGATGACCACGGTTTCTAAATCAGGGCGTATTGGCCTCAGAAAACTATTATGACGGATGCCTCACTTACAGGCAAGGGTGCTCCCTGAGGAAAAATGTATTGCTCAGTGGTGGCTCTTCCTAAGCTCAGGAGACTTAGTCGTGATTCTCAAATATCTCTCATTTTAGTATCAACAGCATTTCAGATGTTTCTCCAAAAATTCCATAGGAGAAATAAAAGTAGACACAAATGAGATATAAGGAAGTTCTGAGAGAGAAGAGTCCAAAATGAGAATGGGCTGTGAGCAACATGGGAGATCTCTTTATTGTCTTGTTGTAATCTCTTTCAAGACTTGGTTGATTGGCCGAATACCTCAAGCGTGTGATGGAAACGTTACACCCCTTACCATATTTGGAAACACACAAAAGTTACGCCTTCTTTCTTTGTGTAAACATTTGGGCGGCGTTATGCAAATCTTCCCACACAGTGACATAGACATGTGGGGGCGTGTTAGAACGAGCCG
>NW_015550822.1:446003-455532 GCF_001515605.1 Sinocyclocheilus anshuiensis | reverse complement strand
TGGAAGGCCAAACAAAGTAGTTTCGCTTTCACAACGAAACACACAGCGCCTTCACGACATAGTGGCGGTGGCAACAACAATACTTTTTTGTTGTTTTTGCCTTCTTTCTTTGCGTGAACATTTTGGCAGCATTATGCAAATCTTCCCGCATCGTGACGTAGACATGTGTACAGATCTTCTTTATGCACAAAGAGCTTGTAACACTCCAAAGAGAAAGGAAAAATTTAAATTGCATCATATGACCCCTTTAAGGATCGTGCAGCTGTTAGCTGAGGGCTTGACAATGGAACTGCTGGCGGGCTTGATCGGGAACTCAGGGGCGAGGATGAGGGCAGAGAACAGTCTTTTTCTCCTCATCCTCCTCCTTTGGCTAGGGGTAAATGGCACGGCCAGTGGGCTTGACAACGGGCTGGTTCTGGCTCGGGGCCGGACACTCTCCAGACACCGGAGGATCCCTTCCCTCCAGCTTATTCACTTGGTGTCTGGGAGGTCCACGGGGCAATGGTAGTTGACCCCGTGCCAAAACAGAGAGTTGATGGTGGCGTCATCTAATGCCGTCGCCGCGGTGAGCCTGCAGAACTCCCAGGCATACTCGACGAAGGGGAGATCCCTACGGGCTAGGGCAATGAAGCGTTTTCCATGCCGCGGGGAGAAACAAAGAGGAAAACAAAAGACTATTCAAAAAACGAAAACAAAACAGGGAGAAGGGGCGCCGCTTATTTTCTGTTTTGGTCCGGTATTCTGTCACGGTGTGCCTACTGTGAAGGAGCGAAGGGATGACGAGAAACACCTGGGAGCAATAAACATAATTGCACATGAGGGAAAACTGGGTCATGGAAAGCACGTGGGGCAGGAAAACACAAGACACGGAACACAGGACTGACAGTGAGAAGGGAACATGAGCAGGAAAGTACTATTATCTGGGACTGGAACTCATGCTGTCTGAGGTGCAACTGTGCCTCCATGTTGATGTTCTGGCCACATAGCTCTGACACAGGTTACGCTACACTCAGGATGAGAAAAATTTTAATAAAAAAGAGATCTCTTTAACACCCCAAATGTTTCTGCTAGACAGAAATGAGGTTATTTTAACATCAAATGGAGACTTTTGCTTGAGTCTCCTGCTTCTCAAACAAAAACTCTAACACTCTCACAGTGGTCTCCTTTAAAGTTTTGGAAGAGATCTCAACAACATCTGTGCTCAGATTTTTCTCCTAAACTAAAGACTCTGGGTCTCTCACATTTGTCTCCTTTAAAGCTTTAGAATGGATCTCATCATCATCACCCACTGTGCTTAGATTTTTCTTCCCTAAACTAAAGATTCCGATGGTCTCATATTTATCTCCTTTAAAGCTTTAGAAAATATCTCAACAACTTTACAAAGTGTGCACCAAGTCAATTAGTTGAAAGTCACTAAATAAAGTAAAAACTAAATCCATAAATTCAGAGTTTAGGCTTATATTAAGAGCGAAATTATGCAGAAATTAGTCTTTAGTTTAGGAGAAAAATCTGAGTATGTTGTTGAGAACTCTTCTAAACTATTGAGGAGACAAATGTGAGAGATCCAGAGTCTCTAGCTAAGGAAATCTGAACACAGTGTGTTGTGATGTTGAGACCTCTTCCAAAACTTTAAATGAGACCACTGTGAGAGTGTTAGAGTTTTTGTCTCAGGAGACATGTTTGAGTAGCAGGAGACTCTTAAAGTAACCTCATTTTTGTCTAGGAGAAAAATTAGATGTTAAAGAGATCTAACTTTTGATTTTTCTTTCCTCTTTGGTCAAACTGTCAGACAGGAAAAAAACAACTTACATTTTTATTCCTCTATAAAGAAAGAGATTACATTTAAAGGGTTGAAAATAGCACATTGCTGGATGGAACAGGCTGAAGTAATGAGAACATTTTTTTTTTTTACAGTGTTTGTATTTTTGTTTTCATACTATGAAGTGTTCAAATTCTCTCTCTCTCTCTAAGTGTGGAATCTGTAAGGGCCAGTTGGGTGACACCAGCACAGGAACAGATGTGAGGATCAGAAACGGTCTACTCAACTGCCATCAATGCTATATCCACTCCCGCTGTGAGTTACACACACTTGCCTCTGATATTTATTCAAATTAAGCAAATGAGAAAAAAACATATTCCTAAATATATTAGCAACACTGCACTGGAAGCAAAATAATTAATGTATATTGAATTCATAGTTCAGACCATTGTTAATATATCATTGACTTTTCATTTCTCTTGTCTTTTAGCTGCTGGTCAGCCCACAACCTTGTGAGCTCATTGATTTTGGGAGCAAAGAAATCTACCCATAATACTGTCACCCCCAGTCCACACAATGTTCGCATAAGTGAATGCATATGTGAATACAAGCACATTTAACATGAAACCACAGCAACGTCTTCAATTCGTGTTTTCTTTTCCAACACAAAAAAGCATGTGACTGTAGTGAAAACCAATTTTCTGACTCAACTGACTGTATAACTGATTAATAAAACTGTGTGTAAGCTAAAAAATAGTTTTTGAACAGTGCATACTCTTTGATGATAAATGGACAGTTTGAGCCATTTAGAGATAACAATAATTAAGAAGAATCTGAGCTGAATTTCTGGGTGGATATCTATATATATATATATATATATATATATATATGAAATTAAAGTTTCTCAATATTTTTTTTGCACCCTCAGATTCCAGATTTTCAAATAGTTGTATCTCGTCCAAATATTGTCCTATCCTAACAGCTTATTTATTCAGCTTTCTGATGATGTATAAATCTCAATTTTAAAAAAGTTAGCCTTATGACTGGTTTTGTAGTCCAGGGTCACACACACACACACACATATATGCAGCAGAATTTTTTTTGTAACCTTGGCCAGATCTGTGCCTTGCCACAATTCTGTCTCTGAGCTCTTCAGGCAGTTCCTTTGACCTCATGATTCTCATTTGCTCTGACATGCACTGTGAGCTGTAAGGTCTTATATAGACAGGTGTGTGGCTTTCCTAATCAAGTCCAATCAGTATAATCAAACACAGCTGGACTCAAATGAAGGTGTAGAACCATCTCAAGGATGATCAGAAGAAATGGACAGCACCTGAGTTAAATATATGAGTGTCACAGCAAAGGGTCTGAATACTTAGGACCATGTGATATTTCAGTTTTTCTTTTTTAATAAATCTGCAAAAATGTCAACAATTCTGTGTTTTTCTGTCAATATGGGGTGCTGTGTGTACATTAATGAGGAAAAAAAAATAACTTAAATGATTTTAGCAAATGGCTGCAATATAACAAAGAGTGAAAAATTGAAGGGGGTCTGAATACTTTCCGTACCCACTGTATATATATATATATGTGATTTTTTTGATGGCTTTTGAATAATTTTTCTTTTAGTGTTTTTTGAGTAGATTTAAACACCAAAATAGAAAACTATCAAGAGATTCCTGTCTGCAAGTCATGTTGTCTTTATTTTATTGAAACATAACATGTTAGCATTCGTAGAGCTTCAAGATAAAACGATCATCTTTAATTATGGGAATGCAGTTCCTCTAATACCCCTGATCATTGTATTTCCTATCTGGAGGAAAGTATGTATTTTTATACATAAAAAGTAAATTTGAGCTGATAAAAAACACAAGTGCATATAAAGTGATTGCTGATTAAGAAAACAACCACATTCATATAGCAGCTTTTTTTCATGCAAATCGCTGTCCTTCAGTTGTTTGAAGGTTTGGGAAGTTGTTGCACTATAGAAATGTGCCTTAGGAGAGATTCGACGTCTACATGAGAAACGTAAGAGTTTGGATCCAAATACTGGTTCTACACTCAGTTTAACCTTTTTCATAGCACATTGTAAATTATTTTTTTTCCTGGCAATTGCATTATGCAGAATTTAAATATACGTATAGCTCAAACTACAATACCTTCCTGAAAATAATTTTTTTCTAAAGCTGACTTTTGTTTTGGCTTTAAAGATACGTAAAACTGGTTTTGGAAAAACATACAAAAATTGTATATAACAGAAATATCTTGTTTTAGTTTCATTCTGAACATGATTGAATTTAACATGACAAATCAATACACACGGTGATTTAAAATGTTCATGAACTGCCCATCATAACATACTCACTGGCTAAATTTAACACCTTTTTTTTTTTTTGCAAATGTTAGCATCTTTGAATTATGTACAGAACAGAAGAGCATATTAAGTTTTTTTTTTTTTTAAATGAAAAGCAATTTGACCAAGTTGGCTATTTAATCTTCTGTCACAATTGATTTATTTAGCCACTTTCTGTGCTTATAGGGTCTGGTCATGTATTTTATGTTTAATTCATCATAACTTTAGGTTGACACAGGGCCAAGGCATTTGCCAGGCAAGTTATGTTGTTTAGGAGGGGAAAAAGTTACCTTGGAAAATATATATATTAAATCTAAGGTATATTTATTGTTTTATTCAAATCTACACTATCCAAAAATAGATTAATTTGATGTTCAAATGCAATGGCTTTACAGTATACTGTATGTTTATAAATAAAATGCTGAAAAATCTAATCTAGTCTATATTTCTTTGTTTCACATGCATAAAATGTTTTGAATCAGAATGAAAATGGAAAAATATATTAAATATATTAAAATAATTGTATAATGCACAATACTGTCAACAATTTGGGAACATTACAATTTGTATTTACTTTTTTTTTAATTAAGTTTCTTATGCTCACCAAGGCTGCATTTATTTTATTAACAGCATTTATTATTATAAGCATTTATTATTAACAGTAATGTTGTGAAATATCATTACAATCTGAAATAACTATTTTCTATTTGAATGTATTTTAAAATGTAATTTATTTCTGTGATGGCAAAGCTTAATTTTCAGACTCTTTTTTTAACATTGTAAATGTTTTTACTTTCACTTTGATCAATTTAATGCATATTTGCTAATTAAAACTGTTTTTTTTTTTCTCAACATGGATAATAATAAATGTTTTTGAGCACCAAATCAGCATATTATAATTATTTCTGAAGGATCATGTGACACTGAAGACTGGAGTAATGATGCTGAAAATGTAACTTTGCATCAAAGGAATAAATTGCATTTTAAAATACATTGCAATAGAAAACAGTTATTTTAAATTGTAATAATATTTCACAATATTCCAGAACTTTGTAAATATATACAGTGAGGACCAACATGCTGCTTCAAATATGCTGTATTGTGACCCCTTTAAAAAGAATTAAAAATAAGTGCTGTTTAGTAATCAATTTCCCCATACATGGTTCCCAAGACACAAACAGCTGATCGCTCTCTCTGAACTCTGGTTTTTTTCTGTGTAAATACGTAAAGAGCACACTGGGCATAATGCATTTTAACTTTTGCTGTTCTGCTGAGGGAAAAGGTGAAGGATAAAAGGCTGTTAACTCAAGAGGAACACTATAATGAACAACTTCAAGCATAAATGCAGGCAGTATATGAAGGAGAATGCAAGGCAAAGGGCACTGAGCATTGTCCTGGGATGTGAACACGTCCACTGTTGCTCTGTTGCATATGCTCCAAATCTGTTCAAACATTTCTGTGTTCAGTTTCCCCGTATCATGATCCCCTGTATGTGCCCTGTACATTGCTCCACGAAATCAGTTTGTGTGCCAACGTGTGCAAGTGGAGTGAGTTGTGACCTCCCAGTCAGTTAATGAAAGTCACAACTATAGTGTTATCCATTCTCATGAAGACATAATGCCTTTTCAGAAATGGAAGAAAATGCTAAGTTCCACTGTGGCCGGACCTCCTTGCAAAGTGTCTTGTGTTTGCCTCACAACCCCTTATTCAGTTCAGGGCATTGAGGGCGTTGTGTTTGTTTGGAACCAGAACCAGATGAGTCCTCATCACAATGTGACTTTGCTGCAGCCTGGAATTGAACTGCTGGTTTCGTCTGGCCAGAGGAGAACTGGCCACCCGACTGAGCCTGTTTTCTCCCAAGGTTTTTTCTCCATTCTGTCACAGATGGAGTTTTGGTTCCTTGCTGCTGTCGCCTCTGGCTTGCTTAGTTGGGGACACTTACAACTCAGTGACATCGTCGACTTGATTGCACAGATACTATTTAAACTGAACTGAGCTGGATGATCACATCACTGAATTCAATGAAGAACTGCCTTTAACTGAAAATTTAATGTTTACTATTGTCGTTTTGCATTATTGACACACTATTTTCCTATTTAATACTGTAAAGTTGCTTAGGGATAGAGCTGGGGCTGGTCTCGATATGTAAAGTAGCCATGACAGATGCTTCCAACTTGGGTAAGGGTTCCTTGTGTGATGGCAGACTCCTGGTCGAATCTAGAGCAGTGCTGGCATATTAACTGCCTAGAGAAGATGGCAGTTTTTCTGGCACTCAAAACCTTCCTGCCAGATCTGAGAGGCCACCACATCCTTCATCCTGTTCGGTTTGGACAACATGACAATGGTAGCCTACATAAACCACCAAGGGGGACTCAGGGGATGCCCTACTCCTGTGGGAGTCTGTGCAGAGCATGCATAAAGCTGAATCTTGGTTCTTCAGAAGTGTAATGGCTGGACCAATCAGGCACATTATTATTTCTTATATTTAGCAAACAATCCTCAACACTATTAACAAGCAAACCATCCCCCTGAACTACAGACATCCCACAAAGACAGAACAGAATCCTGGTTACTATGGCAGCATGGCCATAGACTCTTTACAAACCAAAGAAATTTGGAGAGAGCATGACTCTCACTTAATTCACTTTGAAACAGACACATAAGTTCCATAATAAAGGACTTCTTTCCATTAATTCATAGACAAACCTTTCTATGAAGGAACAAGCATATTCCCAGGACACTGTGTATATTACTAACAGGGATGCACATAAGTTGTGGGCAGGTGCGCATGCGCAGCCAAAATAAGAAATGTGCTGGGTAAAACAGTTCAGACCATGCATTTGCGTACTGACATAGTTGACAGCTGTTAATGCACAATCACTATTTTAGATTGACCAACTGTGATACTGTATAAGAGGTCCATCCAAACTGAAAGCATAGATCTAGGCTATGCGCTGCCAATTTCAGAGCAAAATGAGAAATTGACACTTCATTCACACTGACACGCTTCAAAACCGATGGGCCCGAGTCAACATGCTGTTCAAGGGGCACAGAAACTGTAGCGGCGCCCCTGATAAAGCCCAAAGTATACTTCGGCCATCGATGATCCACGCACTAGCCTTGTGATGCAATTTTCATCGTCAGGATGGTCCGTGTACATCAGCGCAGGTGCGAGGTGAATGTTGAGACAGAGCGAGTCAAGAAAGTGGTACTGCGCATGTGTAGAGCTCATCCATCTACACTCACCTGCAGTTGAGTATGCTTTGAAAGCTATGTGGATGCGGCTGTGCGCAATACGGAACAGAACACGGAAAGTGAAGTATACCCAGGACTTATGCTGCATTCATGCCATATTGTAATTACTGTAATTTTGAAATGACAACATGTGACATTGTACTTGGAGCTGTTTTCACCCTTGGATTTGGACACAGAACTATTGCACTATCAATGCCTAAACATAGCGCCTAATGAATCTGAGGTGGTCATGTGGTACAAGTCATAGCTCAGAAAACTCCCAGTTCACAAGTTGTAATTATGAGTTCTGTGAGGACGTGAATGCTTTTTAAAATTGGTATATCATAATTACAGTAATTACAATATGTCGTGAAAGCACCTTTAAATGTACACTTACTTGCCGGTGTTCTGATGATTTGTGCTACCCTGTCAGATTTTGCTACCTCCCATTAAAACAGATGGTAGCATAATTTGATAGCGAAAAGTGCTACCTATCAGATTTTGCTTCCAGCATAATATTAATAAGGTGTGAGGTTTATTAACATGTACACCTACCCCAACCCTAAACCTACCCTTACAGTAGGATAAATACAGTTTTGGTAGCATAATCTGATAGGTAGCATTATTTGTCAGAACACCTGGCAACCCACCAAAATAAAAGCTTGCTGATTTTAGGTTTGAAAATTATCATTTATATATATATATAAAATTGAAATATTTATAGTGTAAATAGTGTATATCACACTATTTTGTTTATAATTTTATTTAAAAACTAAAACAAAAGTGAAATAATACTATTATTTATTTATTTATTTTATACATTTTTTATATTTATATTTAATGGTTTACACTACATGCAGGGTGAGCAACCAAATCTCCAAGTGCTCATGATCATGAGAACCAGACTGAAAAACGTATGTGCATCCATGATTATTATTATTTTGTATATTGTTTTCATACTGTATACTGTTTATACATGCCTTATGATAGAATCATTAGATAATGTAACCCTATTGGTACCATGCTTGATATAAAAATAATCCGTGTTTAGTCTCCTATTCATTGGTGTATATCACCTCCTCATAACGAGCATTGTATGCTTGTTATGTTAATCAAATTATAAAGGGACACCAAACTGCCAGCCCATTCTGATCATGCAAAAGAGCCAGCTTTCAAACAAAGAAACATCTTCCCACCTGAAATGACACATTTTTCTTTGGTTAAGCCAAACTCAAGAAGCGTGACGTTGCCAGAAGTTAAAAGGCCACTACTCAGTGACCCTCCCTCTCTTGGGTCCATCTTCTGATTACTGCTCGTGGGGATAAGAGAGGTTTAGTATAAGGTGTTGACTCCTTTGTTACAAAGGTGCTAATGATTCTGTTCAGGCCGGACTATTTTCATAGTTTCATTTCCCTGTTTCGATTTCTGTTTAATGTACTGTAAGAAAATTATTTTCTGTGGCCACGAGACTTGATATAAAATTACACTGAATGTTTGCTGGCCAAGCAGTAGTTGATTGTAATATTGATTCTGCAACTGATCTAAATATTTATAATTAATTATAACCAGTTAAAATTAATTATTCATATTTACACTTTGAGCTAATTTGCTACAGAATAAATGCATGAGTTGGTCTTGAATGTCCTAAACAACATTTGGCATACAACACTTGATCAAATCTTGTTTGGAAAGGGGAAAAAAATTAGATGTGAATTTCGTGTAATTGCTGATAATGTTGTTAGTACATATCTATTATTATGGCGAGCACTAGCAGAGCGTTTAGAGGGTGTGTGCATCCGTGTCGTCGCTATTTGACACCTGATGACACACACGATCTCTGCGTTTTGTGTTTGGGCGAGGAGCACGCACGCGACGTCCTTGAGGGGGCGATTTGTGTGCATTGTGAGCGTTTTTCGATGAAAAAGCTCCACTCTCGTTTGTCTCTTTTTTCGAGGAAAGAGGGGCAGCCATCTGCTTCCCACGGTTCAGGACCCGCCGCTGCTGAGGCACGGAGGAGAATGAGCTCATGGGGTTCGCAGGTGGACCTGGCTGATGAGTTTAGGGAGGGGCTTTCCTTCTCATGCTCGTTGGCTGCGGATGAGAGAGAGCCGCTGGAGGATGATGTTATTTCTTTGACATCATCTGATCCGGGGGCCAGTGCTCTGCTGGGTTTAGCCCAGGAA
>NW_015550822.1:439534-445408 GCF_001515605.1 Sinocyclocheilus anshuiensis | reverse complement strand
GTTGGTTAGACCCCGGTACCTTGGGCTCCACTCAACCAGTGTGTCTCTATTTTGACACACTTGGAAGTATCGCTCCCCTCACCATTGAGGGTTGCTATGAGCATGCTGCTTCCTATCGAGTGCCCGGGTTCGCTCCATGGGCTGTTCTCGTGGTAGTATTAGCAGTGCTCCCCTTTACCAAAGGGTTGCCTATGAGCGTGCTATTCTTTCTGAGTTCGGAGTTCTCCTCTCACGTGAGAGTTGAGTTCTCTGTTTTCCCTATGGTGAGGGCTTCGCGCGGTTGCTTCGTGCCCTTTCTTGAGCTGGTTTAAGCCCCATTCACCTTGGGCACCACTCCACTTAGGTATCCTGTGGCCACTAGAGGTCTGTTGAGACAGTTCCTTTCAAAGCTTATGCAAGAGCAAGAGGTAGCCCCTGTGTGACAGGCCAAGACTTCCCTTGAAAGGGAATGTCTCAGGTTACTTATGTAACCATGGTTCCCTGAGTAGGGAACGAGACACTGTGTCCTTTAGGCTTCCTGCCATGCTTCGAACGCAAGCTTCAGACGAAGAAGTGAATGACATGTTCTCCCGGCGCCTATTTATACTATAGTCGCACCGGTAGTGACGTCATGGGCTGTCGCCGGCCAACATGTTGTTAGTGTTTTTTCAATGTATGCTTCAGACACGGGTCACGACGAGGCGTTCCCCATAGCGACCCCTAGAGGACGCAGTGTCTCGTTCCCTACTCAGGGAACAATGGTTACATAAGTAACCTGAGACGTTATTGCAAGACTTATAATTGGATGACTTGGTAAGGAGCATGCGAAACATGTGAATTAATTTAAATTTGTTTGATGACATAAGGTTGCTGATCATGTAAAAGAAATTATCAGAGAGTGCTGAAGTATATAAGAAGAACCAATCATATGCAGCAGGTTAATGGAACACTAAAGATCTCATTATAAATATCATATGTAAGTGTTAGTGTTCATAAGGGGTGAGACGACGTCTGACTCAGCAGGGTGTTAACTAGTAGACATGCTACTAGACGTAATCAATTTGTGTCACCAGTAGATGCCTTAAGTTAACTTATGTCAGGTGTTTCTACCACACTTCTTAAAATTCTCAAATTTTATAGCTTTAATATTGTGGCAGTTTTTCCCTGTGGTATAAAAAATGGTATCGAATATCAACATTTTTCATATCAAAGTTAGATATTCCAGTATACACACATACACCTGGATTAGGAGACCACGGAGGGCCAGAAGACCACCAGAAATCAGGAGGACATAGCTCATAGAGACTCTGCAATTAATTTAATAACATTTACAGCTTGATTCACAGTTTATATCCAGACTGGAGTATGTATGTTTGAAGTACGTTTTTATGGACATATTTCATCTACTCTAGTGATCTAAATATGTTTCAGCACCGTGTATGCACATATTTCATCACATCTTTTTTATGTTGTGCAAATAATGGCATTGATGCAACTGTACATTAGATCATGAATACAATGACGATTATTACACAGAAGAAAATGATGCAACCAAGCATTCAAAGAAGAATGAACAGAAATGTAAATGTGCCTTTATTCTCCCTGCTTAAGAAAGTTAAACCAATATATATATATATATAAATATAAATATATATATATATAAAGATATGATATATCTTTAAAAAAATGTTCTTCCTCATTTTTCATACAGACCAACTCTGGACAGTTTAAATACTCATTCGTTAGTAGGAAGGGGTGTCCACATACTTTGGGCCCTGTAATGTATTTCCTTTTATGGTAGATGCCTCATTAGCTTACATTACAACTATTTGCTGGCTGTTGCCGACTGGCTGTTAAGATGAAAGTGTTTAGTTTCGTTCTATTTAAATTTTTGTGTGCCAGTCCTTCCAGACTTGCATTGTTTGCTAGGAATTTTGCATTATTACTGTGAGGAGCCATCTTTATTTCTCTTAGTTGTTCTGCCTTTTCTTAGAGACTGGGAAAAAGGGACTATTCCTAACAAGAACTTTTAATTCACATTTTGTGTGTACAGGTTGGTAGTTTTTTGTTTTGTTTTGTTTTTCCATTTTGCTCCAGTTTCCCCCACAATCCAATGCTTTGAGGTGAATTTGAGTAAAGAATATTGACCGTAGGTGTAAATGAGAGTGTGAATGTGTGTGTGTGAAGGTCAGGCCTTCCATCCAGAATGGACACTGTAGACAGAATGGAGAATAGATGGATGGCTGGATGGATGTAAGCTGCCAGTTATTTTTTTTTTGTATTGTACAGTAGATTTTTTTCTAAATGTATTATATTATATACTTATATTCTTTGATTAATTTTAAGGATAGAGGAAAGAGGATTGCTACAGACTTTAGCTAACCTTACATTTTATAGTGGGCTAGGCATTTCTAATTGTAAGAAGGTATATGATCAAGTAGGATTTGGGAACACTGTTTAATCAAGAGCTCTTACTTATTTAGACACCACCAGACAGGTTATACCAGGGGTTCCTAACTCTATCCCTCGAGGTCTACTATCGTTCAGAGTTTAGCAGAAAAGTGGCCCACGAGGGCCAGAGCTGAGAACCCTTGGTTTATGTGAATGATGTTTAAACAAAATTTAAAAAATAAATAATTCCTGAAGATTAACTTTAATGAACTGATGTAATTAATAATGTTATTCTGTTTGATGTGGATTAGCAAATAAAACTAATGTATTCTCTTCCTCTTACCTACTCTCCTATTATCCTACCAGATATGATAACAGTCAGTACCAGGAGAGGGCGCTCAAACTCAACTCAAATGCTGCATTGGCCTCACCCTTTTTAGAAGTGATAGATATTGTTCTTTTGTTTTTGGCTATAGTGTGTGTCTGCTGCATAGAGAAAATTGAGTTATACTTCTTCCTCTGTCTCTATTTTACTGTCTATCAATCTGTAAAAATGAAATCTAAAATTAATTGCCACCACAAGAAGAGGATAATCCAGAATAACCTGAACTGTCAAATCATCATCAGTGCTGCATACCCTCACAAAGTGCTACACACCAACGCACAATCCCTATTTCTCTCTGACACGACTCGTTATTCTATAGTTCATGACATCTGAATCTCAATTCAGCAGCAACAATATGAGCTGCTAAAAGAAAACATCTTCACCCCCACTCCCCCTCCCCATTTTAAAATCGTTGTACCTGAAATTGCAGATGGTCACAAATACATGAAAATGTTTTTAAAATAAAAATACAAAATGCCTCAATTTAAATATGTCACATTAGTATACACCATACAGTGTGTGGAAAATAATATTGAAAATGCACAAAATAGGCCTACATGTAAAATTGGCCATTAAATTACGAAAAGACTGAAATTTATCTGGACCTATTCAGAAGGAACATTTCATGTGCAACTGCTTAGAAACATTCATTTTCACCTCTCTTCTTTCTCAATGTGGCCCACCATGAAATAAGAAATTACGCAAACGATGTTTATACGACTAGCTAATAACTGGCTGCTGATTGCATGCATTGCGAGACGAGGAGTTGTAGGCTTATCGTTTAATCGTTTAATGGAAGTTAAATAACATTTGTCAATATACATTACATTTGTCTAACTTTCAGAAATTGCAGGATCGACTTCCAGGTTTAATTCCAAGATTTTCAAAAACTGATTCCGAACTAATATTTACGATTCTTGTTGAAAATTCTGTGTGATAGATTATGTGTGCTTAGAACTATTTTCAGCAGTGTTGTAACAGTCAAGTTACTGTGAACAATTGGACAAGCTTTTTGGGATATCGAATTATTTTAATATTAGTGTTTCTATTGATTTCAGTGAGGCTCTCTCCAAACTTTGGAATCGACTTCCGATTCTGAATGTTTCGAAATTGAAAAATCGATTATTTTTTTTTACCATATTTCCTACAGAAACGCAGAAAATGGCTAGATGGAGCCGTTCTCACCTAGCCTACATCTGCAGCTCGAGTACACGACTTTGGGTTTGAGGGGCTTGAAGTTGATACAGAAATTCAGCAGATTTACTAGCGCATTACTAGTATTTTATGTAGGCTATTTTGAAAATACCAAAATGCCAAACTTAAACGTATTTGGATACAGATTACATTTATTTTTTTATTACTTTAAAATACAAAATCGAATTCGTGTTTCAAATACATGTAGGCAATATCTGAAATGCTGCCCATCTACCTGAAAGCGTAAAGTGTGTGTTTATTTTATGTTGATACATTTATTAAAAAGTTTAGATCTGAATATGTCTTTGTAATTCACTGACAAACAAGCCTGTTTAAAAGGCAAATCTGTGAAATCCTTCGGTCTGCAGAAAAAACGGAAAGAAGAAATGTAGTTGAAATCGATTTCTGGTCTACTTTTATTAAAAGAATAGTAAGCCTAAATAGATCGTAAAAGTGATCGTACGAATAAATCAGAATTACGGAATGTTGTGAAGTGCTTTGTAAGGAGTCAGCGTCATGCAATCAACTGCTCCATGTTAGACCAACACATTTTGTACCTACAGTGTGATTTTAATATCTAAATTCTTTATCATTCATTTCATTATGTTTATTGTTCAATTATGTGTAATTTGTTAGATATAATACAATACATTAAAATTAATTATTAGATTAAATCGTTCGTACCTGTAGTTAGTACAAAGAAAGAAATGACAACTGCGCTGTGCCGTATATATACAACTGTAATGAGAGGAGCGGAGATATTGAATGACTTGCCATGTATGAAAAACGGCCATATATATAGGCTACTCTCTCTTCACTGCAGCATAGTTGTCACCGTTATCACTTTGGGAGAGTAAAGGGTAGACCACCGCTTGATTAGGGAATGTCTTGAGGACAGCCATTGTGCCCTCCTCTAGATTTCTAACTACAAATGAATTGGTGAAAATTAAACACTGGCAACGTGGATTATAATTGATTGTTGGTTTGCACACAGAATGTGTATTTAATTATGTGGACAATTCGATGAATATTTGAGGAGAAAAAAAAAACGTTTCCTGGCTGTTAAAATAAAGAGTATTTTAACATTACGCAAAAATTATAGGCCATAATAAGGTTTTCAGCTCTTCATGAACAGACGGCGACTCTTTAGCACTTAAAGCGCCTACTCACTCGTTCTGAAACGTATGTAGAAACGAATGTTCCTATAACCTCACATGTAGAGAGACACTTTCAGAGCTAGATACATAATTATCGGGAGACGCGGCCCTGATTTTTTTAACAATATAATTTCCCCCTTAATTTAAATAAGTATGTGCAAAAATGAGCGCTTCCATGCTCGCTTCTTTGTACTCCTCAACTTCTTTCTCCTGTGGCACGAAACTGATCTGCAGTCTGTAGCATGCAATAGAAAGCAAAGCACACATTCTATTAGGCAGTAACAAATGCTTAGATCAAACCAGACGATTTAGAGATATGTGTCTGTGTCTATATGTAAATATGGATTGCTCATAGTTAGTTTGCCACAGCGCTGATATCCGTCATTGTAATGTCTTTTTGTTGTTCTGTGTGCAACTTATTAGAATAATAAGTGCAGAGTCCCCAACAACGTCGCGTGAAATCCGGTTAAATATATTTATTTTTCATCACTTTCATTTATGAAGTTGGGCATCGCTGTTTCAGAAACCCTGCCTTACTGTAATCATTTATTGTATTGCATTTAAATACTGCTTAATAACAAGCTATCTATATGCTGATTTGAAACAGACGTTTGCGTCATTGTATTACTTTATTGTGTTCGATGTTATAAGAATGATCTTAAGAACGTGATTTGCACTTTATCTGGAAAATTAGCAGTATACATTTCTGTCTATTGTATATGATACAGTATTTTCTATAGTCTATTGTGGAAAGCAAACTATGCAAAA
>NW_015550822.1:399254-439238 GCF_001515605.1 Sinocyclocheilus anshuiensis | reverse complement strand
GGGGGGGGGGGGGGGGGGGGGGCTATGAAAAGCTATGAATTTTGGAGTAAACTGCTAATGAAATTTAGTCTGTATATCTGTGTTTATAACAACAATAACAACAGTGCCTATATATTTCAGTGTCGTGAAAACATCATTTCCCGGAATCTGTATATGAGCAGTCAGGCGCCTTGTGCGGCTGTCCAAGGTGCTGAACAGGATATACGCCCTCTCGGTCGTCCGAAGCTAGTAATACAACTAAAGATCTTTTGAATGGAGATTTTGAATGAATATTGTATTTTAGCAATGTTTCAGTTAAATTAAGTGAATACTTTAAAAAGGAAACGGGACAATACTATTTTAGCATCATAATCGTTTTTATCATCAACAGCCATGTCAATGGTACACCTGAAAAACTATGTGCACATGTAGAAATATTTCCTTCTTAAATATAAGCATCCATTACCTACATATAAATAATTCTCAAATCCTGGACAAAAACGTGTTACATAATGCTCACAAAATAGGTGAAATCATTATAAAATTGGACGGAGAAGACAACATGCAAATAATATAGAAAATAAATACAATGTTTTGCATCCATTCCCTTTTTCCTCCAAAGAATGCGCCAGTTGTAACTTGTAAAACATTATAAAGACTCGGTGAACTACAAGGGGAATGTGGTCTATGTTTATCTAGGACGTCAATACGTTTTAACACTATACAATTTGAGCCACAAAAACACAGCTGTAGAAAGACACACAAAACGTTTACGTATTCCTGTCAACAATGAAGTATGTACTTGTGCCATTTTAAGAACAATTTGCCTTAGATTAATAGTAAATATGTAGATGAGTGTTTGCAGAGCCCCTGGCTCTAAGGCTTGGTAGATTTATAGGTAAAAATATATAACAGAGTGCCACATTTGGCAGTATTCTGTAATACAGACATGTAACTTGCGCTATTGGTACGTTTAGAGTCAATGTAAACAAATAATTATGGCGCCAAGATATAATGACATGTATAATGACACTGAATAATGAAATTGTATTTTCATGAGTCCTTGGTGGGTTTTCTTTGCAGCAGGTGCGCGCATCGCAGTCTATTGGTTAGTTTACTTGAATTCGTCAGAAATTATGTGACGACCACAGCCAAAACAGAACAGTCCGGATAAGGTCACAATGTTAACGTAATGTGTATGGTATTATTATCCAGCTTCTGGTGTAAACCAATGGCGTCGAAAGTAGTCGAATGAGGACCAGAGGTGGTCTCTTTTTTCTACGCCAGTGGGTAGAGATACAGGGCTCTCTCTCCTTCTTTTGACATTCTTCTTTTTTCCAGTTATCAGTTGTCTGTGACTAGAGTAAACGCTTACTTGTTTGTTGAATCTCGCGGTCGTCGTTTCTTTTCTGCATAAAGCATTAACTCAGAACATGCTGGTCTTTACTAAAGTGGCTTTGGCTCCGTTCTGTCTTTGTAATGAGGACAGAACACCAGCAAAAGGTCCGCCCAGAGAGTCCGGAATGGAGGTGATGGTGCCCGGGGCAGAGGCCCAACCTTGACTCGGCGCAGTGCCTCCCATACCAGCCACTGACGTCTTCACCTGTTCAACCGGGCCGTTCCCTGTGACGCTGACCTGTCCGCCGGTGGGACTTGGTCCACCACAGTTGGAGGTAGGGTTTGGGTTAGGTCCGGGCCCACCAGTGCTGTCAGGATCGGTAGCCTTTGCCTCTTTGCTGTCCTCCTCTCGCAAGTCAGATTTCTTCCCAGACCCGTTCTTTGCTGCTGCAGCTGCGGCGGCGGCTGCACGCTCTTGTTTGCGAAATTTGGCGCGCCTGTTCTGGAACCACACCTGTAGAAAATGCGCATCACATATTTTAAAACATATTTTACATTGCATTGTTCGTGTTTCATTGTATTTACATTAGTACTGAGTAATACAAACTGTCATTATTTAGTATGAATGTTCATTATATTAATAAAGAAAAGTTATTGTTGTTATTATTATTATTATTATTACTATTGCACATAACTGTATTAACATTTTGAAATGTATAGCATGGGAACTATAAAATGCTACATAGCTCTTAAACCACAAAAAAACAAATAAAACAAATTAAGCATAAATATAAACATAAAAATAAACCACTAAAACGTAATAGCTCTTGTCATGTAATATTATATAGCACGTCTTTACTTTTTGTCATGTTTTCTGTTGTAAATTTAAGAAATTTCAGAAGTAAGTGGAGGATATCCCACCTGCACTCTAGCCTCGGTGAGATCGATCTTTAGCGCGAGCTCCTCTCGTGTGTAAATGTCTGGGTAGTGAGTCTCAGCGAACACGCGCTCCAGCTCTTTGAGCTGCGCGCTGGTAAAAGTTGTCCGAATGCGTCTCTGCTTCCGCTTCTCATTCAAACCTCCGTGGTCGGTAAACAGCTTGTAGGGGACTGTTCAAATACATAAGTCAGATGTTAGCCAAAGTATTTGTGAAAGTATAATTGTAAGAAAATGTACCTAAATGTCACCTTAAATCTTTTGAAGTAAAACATGCAACTTGTTGATTCACATAATGAAAATTAAACACTTCAAATAATATTTCTAAACTAAGCGTGTTCAGTGGTTACTTGCATCATAAATTGTTTAAGATAAGATGAAATCGTGATAAAAGATAAGGTTATGAAAATCTGGAGTAATCCTGTTTTCTGTGAAATGCAGTTAATTAAATGTTATTGGAGACTGGATTGGAAACGTGTCATAAATGCTTCTGTCTCTTCTATTGTTGCTACTGCAACTTCAATTCAGTGCCAATAATGAGCTTAAGCCCCTGGTTATTTCATTATTTTCGAAGGTTTATGTCTCATCGCAAAGTAAATAAATTATGCCTATCATTTTGGCAGCTTAAGATAATTTTGTTGGCGGTTAGGGTGTGACTGGGATAGTGTAACCCCGTAACTGAATTACCTCTTGCCTGCAATCGCTTCTAACGTGATAAATTCTTTCATTTGTGTAAGCAAATTTCGTTTGGTAAATACTAAACACATTTCCATTTTCGAAAGCAATCAAGGCGTCCTATATACCAGGGCCATGATTCTTGTGCCTCTCAGCTGGCGAGCTAAAGGTGACTCTGGGCTTACCTGCGGCGTACGGACTGCTCTGGTGGTCCCGCAGGGTGCCCAGACTACAGGAGCCCGGTGTAAGCGACGGGCACCCGGAGGTGGCCCCAAACGTCGTCCTGATGGGATTGTACTGAAATCCACTGGCTTGGCTGCAGGAGCTGAAGTCCGCATAAGCTGACGCCAGGCTCGAAGTGTCCATCCCGGCCATACAGGACTCGTAGGCAGAGGAATTGAGGTAAGAATACTCCATTTTATACATTGAAAAGGCTCAGTGGAGAAGGAAAGCTGCACTCCCAAGGAAAAATACACACAAACGTCAAATTCAAATTTGATTAAATTGGCGAGGAGCACATGAAAAAAGCAAGCCAAAACGCGGACGAAGTTGGGGAGCTTGTGGCGGCTGAATTTTTACTGGTTTGACGGAGGCTCGTGCCGTGGGTAGATGTGCACTGCTCGGCGCCTGCTCAAAAACTGCCCTCCTTTATAGGAGCTGAGCCTTGTTTTATGAAAAGCCTCCCAAGGAGCCGCCTAGCCCCAGGTCTCTAGAGCATATAGTCCTCATAATAAACTTGGCTCTTTCCGCTTGGACAATAGCACGGCGTTTGGGTCTTATTGCTAGCGCTTTTTTACATGACAATAACTCATCAGTCTATTGGGCTGGCACTGGGGGATCGGGCTGCCCAACCTCCCTATCATTGATCCCCTGCATCTCTAATTAGAATTTAATACCCCACCATTACGCGCCAGCCCCCTCCACCACGTATAGCCCTCTCGCTCAAACCGCCATCTTGCCCTTTAATTCAATCACACCACTTGGAAATAATGAAAGTTGGGTGACGATTCTCCCTGATCCAATTTTCCCCGAGCTTTTAAGCCTTTAAACCGGTGGTATACCTTGGGCTAAATTTTCGATAGTATTTCCCCTTCTCCTTTACTTGTACTTCTCTCCGTTTCTCTTTTCTTTTGCACGGCACTGCTTTGTTGTTGTTGTTATCGTTAAAGTTAAACTGAACAAGTTGTTCATTTATTTGTGTATGTTATTATTATTATTAGTATTATTATTATTGTTGTTGTTGTTATCGTTATTATTATCTTTTGGATAATAAGGGTAGCAAATTCGCAGAAAAAAGCTTAATCGTCAGACCTCTTATCTTCCAAAATCGCCGCAGAACATAATTTTGTAGTTGTAACAAGGTTCTTGCGTTGCACCCATGTCTTGGAGATAGCACAATATATTTAATCATGCGTAATGTAGACTTCTTAAATGTTGAAATTGTCATTATTCTAACTATATTGTATAAATTAAAAACATTAATAATTATTTCGTAGCTGTGGCTATCCAACGTTTTTTGATTACAAGTTGTATAACAGGCTTTGTATATATTTATTTCAAATAGACGAATGATCAGCCAAAGACGATTTCTCACGTCTTTTCTTACCGTGAAAAAATTCAAGGCCACATCCTTTGTTATTGATCGTATGTAAAGCATAAGCAAAAACAAATAGCAAACCTATACACGTTCAAAACATCACTACTTAAACTAAAAGATTAATTTACAATGATACGTCCTGTGTGCTGAATAAACAAACAAACAAACAAATAAATAAATAAATGGAAACAAGAAAAACCGTTGCACCTGTGGTTATACAAACAAAAATACGCTCTAGGTGCAATATGCAACAGAGGGATAAAAGCGATGATTAAAATTTATGAGGTCACTCGAATGAAAGCATCAAGCGTTTCGAGTTTGATTTTTCACCATTTCTGCGCCGTTTAAATTCTCTTTTTTTCTCCTTCAGTCAGCTTCGTCTTTTTTTGTGAGAAAGATAAATGGCGATTAAAAAGTTCAGTCTTTCTTGATACAACCCGGCCCCTATTATGTTAATTTTTTCTTTCTACACGCGAGTTTTGACTAAAAGATGTAGTAAATGGTTAATTTGATTACTGAAACCAAAGACCAACTGGTCCACCGTCCTCCCTCCACGCGCCTAGAAAGGAACAAGAAGGCATCGCGAGGAATTAATCTAATAACATACAAAGGGCCGAGAAAAGTCCTTTATGATATTTTGCCGAGGCAAATACAATTATAGCTTTTACCATCCGTTTCCCCTATTCAAACAGCTCTTTATTCTCACGATCTGTGGTCCACCAGCTACCGAAACGCCCATCTTTTATATTTTCAACATCTCCTTTCATACTATCAGCTGGTTCTGCGATCTGTTGGGCGGACTAAAATGTCAGCGTTAACCCTTTGATATTACAGTTTAAATAAGCGACCTGTCCACCTCCAAGTTTAACGAAAACAAGCACAGAGGTTTGCGGGCGGGCGCACAAACAGACGCACAAGTAATTCTAAAGGTATTTGGATCCACTTGGCTATAATCTGTGATAAATCAGTTAAATCAGCTTGCACCGGCATAATATCGTTAACAGGTCAATAGCACGAAGCATTCTAAATTAAGCCCTATTCTAACAACAAACCGTAAAACTGTACGTTATCAGTGATTAACAGTGTGATAATGGTTCAATAACCGTAATTTAGAAGGTTATTTGTGATTTAATGACTTATAAATAGCAGCGTCCATATGGTTTCACTTAAATAAATCAAATAACTACGGGGCTCACAAGATCCTAAATCTTTGGTTGCAAAGTGGCTGACAATAGGGGTGTAAGTTCAGAAGGCTCGGCAGAGACTTCTTCGATTTCTGCACGCCTGCTCTGTGTTGCTCTGTGCTGGTGGAATGCGGGTCGGCAGGAGGGCAAAAGGAAAAACAAAATGCCTTTGTATGTGGAAGGATAAGACGAATCAGTCACAAAAAAAAGAAAAAGAAAAAAGAGGAGTGTATAAGAGGGGAGGCCAGAAGGGTGTGACTGCTGTCAGATCGAACATAACGTCTCACTTTAATGTTGAGGAAACCCTAAGATTATCAGAGGGGAAATTATTATGGTTCTGTTTGTGGAATCAAAGGTTTTGCTGCGCGCAGTGCTGTTTTTTTTTTTTTTTTTTTAATTAAGATGAGCGTTTAGTTTGATTTTTACATTTGTTTGTTAAAATAAATGTATTAATTTGGATTTAGTTTCTAATATATAAATATGTTCTAATATATTCATAAATCAGGGCTTATTTTCGACCAAACTGTTATAGTAGACGCGATCTATTTATATATATTTAAATTAATTAAGCATTGTTAAATAGATATTGCTCTGACTGATATTTTGCTAAAAACCTGTGGTTTGAAGTAGTGTTCACCGACCGGCAATAATACAATACTTGCAATATAATATTTTTTTAAAGGCATTCACAAATAAATAATGTACTGACGTACCTGTAAAATTTTGTTATCATTATTATTTACACTAAACTAGAAAAAAAATATGCCTCTGTTATGCCAACCTACAAGCGCGCGGGATGCGTGTTTATTTTTCACGTGCACGCATTAATAAAACAAATGACAATTTAAATCAAGCTTTTCATAAATGACAGGTAAATGGTAAGTAACTTTTTATTTTAACGCTCTAGCATGCCATATTAATATAATTTTTATTCTTATTATAATTTTATTTTTTTTTTTTTTTGGTAATTCTAAGGATGGTGACTTTTTAAAACAATAACTTATATTTACAATTACAGATACGATCACTTGCCTTTTTTTGAGAATAGGCCCAAAACCCAAGTTATAGCCGATGTGAACTGTGGTCCATATGGCTGTGTATCCGGGATGCCAGATCCCTTATCCTTTTCTTATGGCCACTCAGCTCACGGCCTTCCCAAGTGACCACGATGATGTCTGGCCTTCAGAGGAGCGGATTAGCATAAAAATCTTATTCTGCGGGGACAGTATTAGCAAACATATTACCCTCTAACGCGGCTCTGGCCCCGCCGAGATCCTGTGCTCGGAATCAATTACGAAATTACTTCAACCTCTAAGTCGACATTAACGGGAGAAGAAATGCCATCGACCGGACCTAAATAAGATTTCGAAAAGATGTGATTATTTAATCTCTTGCCAGTGTTTAAGAATTTGATTCATAAAATTGTCTAAAATGAGATGGAATTAAATTCTTATCGGAGTATCCTGTCATCGTTTCATCCCGTGCTGTGTAACGCTGGTTTAACAGTGACCCTCATTAGATTCCACCAAATCTAGCACTGCCCAGCGGAAAGGAAGGCCTACGTCGACTCTCAAAATGCTCTCCTATTAAAGATGTGGTCTTGGGCATAGCGCAATACCGTGTATCTGTTACTGGTGTCATTTTCGTCATGAATTTAGCATTTGGCGTTCCACGTTAATTACTCTGAAAGTTGAACGCTAAATGATAACCACTGTTAACAGACTTTGTTTTACTACTGTTTTAATGAAGATGCATATATCTAAAATAAAAACTGATTTATTTTAGTGCTTCTGTTCAGCTTAAGTGACTATTTTAAGTTGTCTATCAACGTTTACGAAGCATAGCTGTTTATTTTAACATGGTTTAAGTAGGCCGGCAGGGTCATTAGTACAAACGAGGCCAAACGACTGAGTGGGGGCATATTTTATTTAACACACTGGCATTGTTGTCCACGTTAAGCAATTGACAATTATTAGCCCCGATCTCATAAATCAGCCGGTAGGCCGTTATAATGGTTGAATAGAATGGCCGATGAAGCTCGGGTCACTGTCATTAACCAGAGCCCGTCTCCATGAGGCTACACAAGCAGGCTGGTCGGCCCCCCGAAGGCATTTGGGTCTCTGTAGGACCTGCTGACTTAATATCGCCCGTGTGCTGAGATAAATGCTTAATCACACATGCATTAGCAGAAGACAGCGGGCTATTGTATGGAGCGAAGGTTTACTGGAATTAAGCGATTAATGACCAGCTACGTTAAATGGGACACAGCAGCGCGTCAAAAATGATTGAGTGTTTTTTAATGTTTTATTTTTTTTTTATTCCTTTTGGTCTCTCAGGGTCTTCCCTCTGGCCTTCAAGTTGAATCTCAATTACTGTAGGCCAAACCTATCACCTATTATCAAATGCTCAATTATCCCTTATCTCTCCCTTGCCTTTTCTGTATGTTGTCGTAGATCTCTATAGGCAAATATTCAATTACCAATACAACATAAGGTGATGGTGTGTCTAAAAATTTCAATAGCAAAAAAATAAACAAATAAAAAAATAAAAAAATAAATAATAATAATAATATATATATATATATATATATATATTGATGTACCTATCTATTATTTTCTTGGTATCTTAAAATTATATTCTAGATATATAAGTATCTGCCTGGACAGGCCAGTCACTCTCGTTCCATGTCCCCTCAGTACAGTCACTGATGAACATTGTGTCTTTCATTGGGAAAACAATGACCGGCATTCTTGTCTTTATATGTGACAATAAATCATGTGATCCGTGTCATATTTTTTGAGTTTTGCATTTGTCTTGCAATGAACGAAATGCTTTTGATGGATGAAAACGGATATTAGGGGTCACAGAACCAGCGATCATGAACATTTAAACCCACGGTCTGGTAGGCCTGGAGAGCTTTCTTCCTCTTTTTTCCCCCCTCTCTCGTTCCTCCTTTATAAAAATCGTTATTGCATTACGCCGCAATCTGCATACATTAACTGATGCAAGAATCCACAAGTGAATGTTTGAGAATAAGTGAACGATATCCTCTCCCTTAGTTGTTGATTTTTTTCTTCTAATTTTCTGAGGTGCCCTGCTTTTAAAACCCCCTGCATTATTTCGTAAGTTTGATATAGCAACAGTCCAGCCACCTTGTGTCTCATCAGCATCACTTTAAAATGTGATGAACCCGAGCTGATGGTGATGATAAATCGCGCGGTCAGCGTCTTCGTTTTTAGACCAGGAAAGGGTATAAATTAGAATGAATAGTGTGAGGTGAGGAAATGCTTAGGGAGTCGACGGTGTTAAATCAACCCAAACTTATTTAATGTGGTTTAATGGAATGGCTCTGCTGGGAGAGTTGATAAATTACTATTGTATTCCCTCCACCTGCTATTGCACCTTGTGATTTTATTTTTCTCATTAATAGCTTTACTTTTTATGACATATCATGTATATGTCGTAAAAAAAAAAAAAAGCTATGAGGAGATAAAGCTATTAGTGATAGACAAATGTCCTAAAGAATTACGCTGTGCAACTATTTGACACGGTTGTGCATGAGGTAGGTTGTCAAATCTTTTACATGTATCCTTAAGAAACTTAAATTTCATTTGAAAGTGGCCTCGGAGGATTATTTACTAAATTGTATCTTTAGTTTGCTACACCTCATTCAGTAATAGTTCATTTTAATAATAACTGAAATGGGGGCAAAATATTTTAATTCACAACTTAAATAAAATTGTTTTTTACTATTTATCACTGAATTATTTATTCGTCTTTGATTTAGAAATAACATGGATGTGATTAATGTGATTAATTATTGTAATCATAAAAATATTTGCACTTTTGGAAAGATATCATAATGTTACTGGAACATATTGATGCATAGGCCTAGCATGTTGTAACATGATTATTCCTCCTTCCATAAGACCACTGACTCACCAGTTAACAAATTCATAGAGTGTATTTAAATGTAGTATGATTTTCAAGACTAAAGAACAGTTTTAGGATGTTGAGTTCAGGCCAGACTCATATAATGGAAACAGAAGTTAGAGGCCTGAGGTAAGATATTGAGCTGCAGAGTCAGAACAACGCCCGAGAGTGGCAATAACGCTAATGCGATAAAAGAAAGTGGTTTTCTGAATATAGGTAGGTTGGAAGCAATAGCCAGAAATATCTATTTTCAGACCTTGGCTAAAATGAAAGAGTTATGGAAAGTGAATCCTGTGCCAGACTCGTTCCTCTTAGTTTCTCTGGTGAGACAGAAACTTTATTCTGGCTGTGGATTTCATGTTTTGAATGTATTTATGCTTAGGTTTTGATTAAGGCCTGTTTGACACAAAAGTCAGATGTCTTTTAATAGATTATAATATTATGAATTATGAAAAGCAGAAATGACAAAAAAAAAAAAAAGTAGATTGCACTCCTACGCAAAATTTGCGTTTGACACGTCTGTCATTAATCAAGTAATGGCTTTGTTCCTAGTTAAAAATAAATAAATAAATGCACCTATTAATAAAGCAAATGACCTCAGCTCTCATTTTTTTACCCATCGTTTTATATAAAAAAAATTTTTTTTTTTTTTGGTATTGGGTGGAAAAGAAGAGAAGAGAGTTTTTCTTAGCCACGTGCAGGGCAGATTGATGTCATTGTCTCGGCACACTGACCTTTGCTGTAGTACCCACGGCAGACATCACAAACTCGCACATCAATTTAGTCCAATTGGATGTGGCATGTCTTGGCTAACTCGATTTGTGCAGAAATGCACCTGTCTCTGCCTTCTCTCCCTATAGATTTGCTCTAGGGGAGGAGGGGTTGCTTCTCTCTCTCTTTCTCTCTGCAGATGCAGCCTCTTTGCAGCAGGCCTGGTGTGCCTTCCAAGGTCTGGGCAGAATGTCTCCAAGCACCAGAAGGAGAGGCCATTAGCCACACACTAATCATATTACTGCACGTTAAAGGGGGAAGTGAAGGCAAGCAGGGGAGGAGGGAGAGGAAGGGAGAAAAGTTTAAGGTGTTATTAAGGTTGTTCATCTCTCATACAGCTTGTGCAATTTTGTGTTGTCTGGGAGTGTGTCCTTGTGTGTGCGTGACTGTTTGTCTTGTATGTTTGTAATGTGGTTTAGTATATAGCTTATGGTAATTTGTGATTGTGTGTGTCTGCCTCAGTTTTTTACAAACTGTAACTGCACATTGAGTATATTGTATATGTATGTGGGTACAATTGTATAAACTAGTTGTGTTGTTAACTGTGTGTGCATATTGCATTTGTTAATGTGTGTTTGCTAGAACACGTGCTATAGTTTATGTGTGCATGTAAGTGTGTGTTTGTGTGCGAGTGCGAAGGATTTGTTTAGGTTATGCAGAGCAGGCTGGCTGTCAGAGATGAATAATATGAGTGGCTTTATGAGCATTAGGTAATGAGAGGCATGCTGGGAACTGAGCGATCAGCACCAGCTCTCTGCATAGAGTCTTCCATCTGTGCTGACACAGTGATTACACCACACACACACACAATCACGACGCACATGCGCATATGCGCAAAATGGTTCATCTAGTTGTCATAAACTGTCAAGCATATTTTTTACACATTATTATTAGACTTTTTGTCAATTTGGCATGAATTGTGCAAGTGAATCTTGACTTTCACTAATGAAGAGAATGTAGATCAACCAATGACAAACCAGTTCTCTGAAATAGCTCAAAGGTGCATCTCATGAATCTTCAGTTGGAAAGCATAGACAGAGGACAACACAAGAGTTACAAATTCTGACAATGGACTTTCTATTTTTTTTTATTTTCATCTTTGTGCCCATATTTCTTTTTCCTTTTCTATATCACAATGACATTGTAATGTGTATTTTTTTTGTTGGTCAGACCACTAGTAAAAGTGTAACTGGGAATTCTATCCAGTCTCTTTCAATCAATATCCCACATACAGTAATGTGTAAATTTGTACTTTTGAAATGGATATATGGCGTACATAAGCATATGGCATACTGTTCAATACAGTAACTGTCATCCAAAATGTCGCCATAGTTTACATCAGGTAATACTAACAAAGTGCACTGTTATATTTTCAACATGACTAAGCATTTTGACTATCTTGTTTGTGAACAATGGCACAAGTACTTTTCATTCTGATGGCACTGATATGTTCATTGACATAAATATTTACTTTTGAGAGATGAACTAAAGATTTTGAGTAAGTTACAGGCTTTTGCAGGTAATCCATTGTGTGGTGCTGTTTGTACGAATTGTTTTGAGAAATGCACATACTTTTTTGCAAATATTAAGGATGATTTGAGAAATGCTCCAAAGCGACTGAGAAAAACTGTAAATTCACTCGACAGTTTTTGTGAACCAAAAAAAATATTTATTATATTTATAATAAATATTTTGGCTCATCCCTTGTTTTTATAAATAAAGATAAACCAAAATGATAGTTACAGTGAGGCACAATGGAAGTGAAAGTAACCATTTTTGGAGCAGAAATGTAATGCATATTTTATAAAAGCACTTACATTAATTCTTCTATTAAGATTGTTTAAACCTTTTGCAGCTGTTTTAGGGTTTATGGCATTTCAGTGTCATGGCAGCATAGTTGTAAAATTATACAAAAAAGCTGTAAAATTATAATTTTACACATAAAAGGTTAAAATCATGTTAAAATGCACACTATCTTGTGGTTTTACTATTGAAATACAGAATATTTTAACGTTTGTGAATTGACCCTTTAACTTTCAATAGATATTGAGACATGACATATGATGCTTTGATTTAAATGGACATAGGTGGTTAAGAAGAAAATGTCCCTCTTTTAATGGGAGCCACAGAGCGTAATTTAATAATTATGAAAAGTGAGAGAGTGGGGAGAGGGAAGCATGGCGGGATGGATGGATGACTCTGGGTCTGTCTGGAGCGGCAACAGACCAGAAGGAGACAGACGCTCTCTTCTGAACAGGTGAGGGGACTGAAGAGTGCTCCCTTATGTACACAAAAGAAAAAGTCTGAGATCACTAATAAAAATGCTTCAGACTTGCATTTTTCTATTTTATTACACATATTATCATTACAAGATTTAATATCGTCATAAGTTCTTATTCTTAATTTCCATGAAATTAAACTTCAGGTTTGAGTAATATTTTAAATCCAGTAAAAGAAAATGTACTGTAAATATTAAGCATCTAGGTGTCACATAAATGTTGTTATTGAATAATGACTGTAGTACGTTCTACTGAGTACAAAAAAGCTTGTCAAAAACAGCTTGCATTCAGAGGAACATGCTACTGTGATCACAACATTAGTGTGACTCCTAAATGCTTAATATTTTCAAAGGCGTGCAATGATAATCACAGTTGCTGTTGTTGTTTATTATTTTTTTTTTTTTCAGCATTTTGGCAAGAAATTGTCCTCTCACAATAATGTTTATCCCTCTCTTTGTCGCTATTTCATTTCTTTTCATCTTCAAATATAAGCTGCCCCTGCTCTGCAAACATATGCACTGAAACCAGCTCCTCAGACACCAGCCATTCCCATGCTTCCCTTCAACCTCTGCCCCTTTCGATCATCTCTTCGTCCTCCTCTCCACGAACTTCGCTTTATCTGTGTGTCTCTTCGAGTTCCCTGGGAAAGATGTATTGATAATTTCCTGCAAAAATATGATTCCAGTTTATTCTACAGAGAAAAATCCAATAGCGCAGCCTCCAATTGGATTGGGCTTTTCAGTGGAGTAGAGAACAATAGAGAGAGAGACCTGGCCCCAGACATTCTACATGAGATTATTGTTAAACAGAGACCTGATAGAATTACAGGGTACAATAGATGATAGTTGCATCACAACATGATTTCTCTTTTCTGTACAACACCGCATATTCATCTACCTTATCCATCCACTCAGGGCACCAGTGTGGCGTGAGGGAAGCCAGGCTGTTCCAGAAGGAAGGTGAAGACAGCAAGGCCATGAGATGAAGTTATAGATAGGTGAGCACATAGAGAGAACAGAAGAATACAGCTAGTACAGAGGTATATTGTCATATTTTATGACACACTATGACAGTGAGCAGCTAGTATTTTGTTAAATAAAAATATGTGATCCACTTACAGAAAAAAATACATATACAAAATATGCATGTTACAAAATACAAATACAAAACATACATGATCCACTAGAGGAAAAAAAAAATGTCAATAGATCATATTCAACAGCACAGTTGATTCAATCAGGTCTGAATCAGGGCTTTTTAGATTACACTGACGTGGGATTTTTAATAACCTTTAATTCTGAATATAAGATTACATAGTTATTCAGTTATTCATGTAGTATAGCATATAACACACACACACACACGTATATATATGTATATATACATATATATATATATATATATATATATATACTCCTTTAGTGGACTTTGCTATCCTAGGTACTACCAAAAGTCCAGAGTTTTGCGACCTTAGGGAGCGTGATGGATTGTAACGTGGTAGAAGACTAGTTAGCGTGGTAGAAGACTAGTGTGTGTGTGTGTGTGTATTACAGTAAATATTGACTGTAGTTACTAAACATGTAAGAGATGATGCTCATATACACACACTCCTAAATTAAAAACAAACAACTCAGAGTAACTGGGTTAATTCAGGGCCAGCAGTAGTGACTCTCGCATGGGGTGGGGGGTTCCAGTAGTAGGACATGGCGGTGAAAGATTGCCTCTTTTACAAGGAACGACAAAGAGAAAGAAAAATCACAAAAGAGCCCAACTCTGATGTTCTAAAAGTATAGGGAGCACTTCGTCTGGCTGGCTGGCTGGCTGACTGTTCGGCATGGTGCGTGTCGGCCGCTGTGGGTGTGTGTGTAGTGGGGTGGGCCAGAGGGGTTAAGTAGGATGGAAGGCACCCATACTTCAGATTGGCAGCAAGCTGCCGCAAGGCTAATCTAATCAAGGGCCTCGCAATTCAATTAGAGCCATCTCAGGGGCCCCACCGCCAGCTTGCCAAACGTTCAGCTCTCCTCTCTGACGCCCTGTTTCCCCCCTCCTCCTCCTCCATCAGCCCTGCCCAGTGCCACCCAGCTGTGCTAGATGAATGTAGATGAAATATGAAATATGAAAATCTCCAATAATTTATGGGAGCTGTGAGGGATGGCAAGGGGGAAGCGTTGGCTGGTGGTAGGTAATTCTCCCCTCAGGAGAGGAAGAGTCATCTCACCGGCAGAGAGACTGAGTGCAGCTGCTTATGTTGCAGAAATATATACGGTTGAGGAGCCCGTACACACACACGTACCCCCACATGTTGACTGTATCATCATTCCCGCCAGCAGCGCAACTCATACTTCACCAGACAACTCCATCTATTGCTCTCTGTTGCAACATCCACCTGAAATGGATGAGGCTCAGTTCAAAACACACACACAGAAAGAACTTGTACATACTTTGAGGCGAGTCTAACTCATTGGCGGGGAGACAGGAGAGAGTGAATGATGGGCAGTCCATGAAATGAACTCTGATTCTTAAGTAGAATACAACGGCTGGGAGAAGGCAAGTGGGGGGAGGATGCTCTTAGACAAATTACACCTCATTATATCCTGGCTCTCACTGGCACATCATGTCAGGAGGAATCTTTTTTTATTTGCACAAATTTGACTGGAATTCCTCTTCGTTTTCCCGCCGTCCATTATCAAACAGGGCAATTTGATTACATTTTGATTATTCTCTTGCTTGCGGACACTCCCACATCAGGCCGAGGCCTCTCTCTCTTTCCCGTCTATCTTGCGTTTCATATCCCAGAAGTGGTATGTTTTCGCAAAGATGCTCTATCAATATATAGCTTATGAATTCTTTCTGAATTCATTCTGAAAGGGAAATCAAAATTTTAGTAGTTTTCTCATTGGTGATTTGCATGAATGTTTTGTTGTTTTTTGGTACAATTGACAAGTTATTATGATTATTGTACATTAGTAACAGTAAAGCTGAGGTGCTGTAATACTGAACTCTGTTGAATCAATATTGTTAAAAAAAATCGCAATTTTTTAAACTATTACGCAATTGCAGGATATTTATCAGAGTGCTAATTATTACTAGTATATACTAGTTTTTTATTGGCATTGATGGTTAACTGAAGAACCTTTAGTAGTCATGAAACCTTTCCATTCCATAAATGGTTCTTTGTAGTGGGTAAAGGTTCTTTATATTTTTAAAATGTTCTTTATACTAAAAAGAAAGAAAAAAAAAGAAAGAAAGAAAGAAAGAAAGAAAGAAAGAAAGAAAGAAAGAAAGAAAGAAAGAAAGAAAGAAAGAAAGAAAGAAAGACACATTATTTAATTTTCGTGTCTTTTTTATATGCGTGCTAGCATGTCTGGATGATTTTAAGTGGAGGCTGAAAAATCTGTATGTGTTTAATAGAATATTTATAGTGTTTAACAACAAACATTGCATCAAGCTTGAGATGGGTACCATAGCAACAGTGCAAATTTTTTGCAAGCAGCATCAACCTCATCAGCTCTATATGAAATGAATGGACAGCTTAAGAAACACTAACCATGAATCAAATCTTAGAGAACAGGTGAAAGGGATTCCTATGGCTAAATTATGACTTCAATTGAGCAATTAAAACCCAAGTTGGAATTGAATTAACAAGATCCTGTGGCTCCAGATATGGCTTCCCACCCTTGCTCTAATCACAAATACATGGAGACATACAGAACCAACCTTCAACCTGTTAACCACCTCGGCTTTTGTGAGTTTGAAAGTATTGGGGCTAAAACAAAAGGCTTCATGTGGTGAAACTTTGAATATTGTTCTTTATTGTGAAATATTCTGACAGGGGTGTTACAATGCAAAAAATGTTCAACCGAAATTTAATGAAAGTAAAATAAATACCAACAAAATCAAAATCTTTGCTAGTACTCCTGGAGAATCACTGGGCTAGAATATAAGTGACTCATACTGTAACATGATAACACATTTCAGTTTTCTGCACACTATGAGGTTGTAAACAAATATGTCTCAGTATATATTTGTACATTTAAGCACAAAAGTGATCAATAAGCAAGACAGTATTCATCGTTTAAACATACCTTGAGAATTCTTGAAAAAGTACTGAAAAACTAAATTAAAAACCAAGGATGAAAGCTGTTGTGAAAAACCTGCTGAGAATCACAGCAGGCATCAGAATGCAGCGTAAGTGCTTCATCCCTCTAAATCTCCATCACTCTCTCTGTCTATTTGGCCTCCAGGAACAAGGCAGTTCTGCAGGATACCTTGTCTGTGGCCTTGGCTGGATGAAAGGCACTCCTGGCAGGGGTTTAGGGTATACTAATTGTGTTTTTAACTGATGCTGTGTTTGTAAATGATGAGGTGGAGAAGAGCAGAGAACATGGTGTGCAGGCCACGTATAGAGCTCTTATGATGGATCCTGATGGCACCTATTCATGTTCACATTAAGCTGTTGGGATATGCTTCTCCCTTTGTAAATTGCAGTGGAAAGTTAAAATATTACGTCCTAGTATATACTATTGCGGAAAAATATTTTTCTCTATTGGTTTATCATTCCATGGTTTAGGTTGCAATTGTGCATTTATGTAAATTATTTAATAATAATAATAATAATAATAAATGTGTTGGTGATAATGATTTACATAAAAAAGGATGCCCATTTAGTTCTTTATTAATAATAATAATAATAATAATAATAATAATCATTGTTTTCATAAAACAAACCTTTATCTATAAATTAAATGAGAATCTATGTTTATCAATTATTTTTGTTTGTGTACAGGAATAAATCTACTTTATTTCAATCTTCACTTTTGCCGTTTGTTCCAGGGTGCCTGATTAATGTGGGACTGCAATGTGCTCGCTTTATTTATTTATTTTTTCTTTCACTCTGTTGTGCTCTGTCTTTCTCAGCAGGGGCTGCGAGCTGTGCTTCTCTCCTAAACCCCCCCTCTGGGCTGCCCAACCTTTCTGTCCTCTGCTCTCCTCGGCCATCTTTCGCTACTGCTCTCTATCGTGCTGCAGACGGCTGGTGGCTCAATGGCTAACTGGATTATGGGACAACAGAGCACCTTCCTCTCTGCCGTTGGCCTCAATCTACTCGCGCCAACGTCTATTGAGCGCGCCCGGTCCCCGCTCAGGCCCGGCTTTATTAAGCCGTGTATGGGTCTTTATGCTGTGCGTGCTCGGCCTTGCCCCCATCCCTCATCAATCATCCGCCTGTGAGGGCGAGCTCAGAGCACAGACAGGCTTCAACCATCTCTATAGGAGAAAAGAGAGACAGAGAGAATGTTTACTATAAGACTGATCACTCAAATCAATCGCGCATTTGTTCTGAAATGTTTCAATGAAGTCTCGAAATACAAACATTTAGAAAAATTAAGACAGTTCACTGTGATCGTAACATTTTTCTGTTTTAGGATGCGGATTAAAAAATAAAAAAAAACTGCACTGCGCTTATATGATTTTTATTACCAGAGTTCCCAGCAGGTTATTTTTTAGCGGTATTTGTTTGTTTGTTTGTTTGTTTGTTTGTTTGTTTTAACCAAAATCAAACCAGAAAAATGTTAACTGGCCACCACACAGGCTCTGTGGTGTGTCGTTGCTGGTAAGCTTTTGCATTTATTTTTTTTATTTGCTTATATGATTATATTTAAGCTTATATTCTTTTGCAATTTCTCTTTTTAAACAACGTGTTTAAATCCCTTTTTACACATTACAACATTTTTGTTAAATTTAAGGTATAAACCTGGCAGCTGTGGTTGCTAGGACTAATCATTTACAAGAATTTGCCTACCAGAAGGCATTTTGATTACATATTAGTTCCTAACTGCAATTCCATTGTATAATGTACAGTATACACTGTTATACTGTTACACTGTTACCTATTTAGACTATTAAAATCGGATCGCCACTGTAAAACAATTGAAGGGCACACGATGACGCGGAGTTCATTATAATTAAGCAAAGCAACTATGGTTAACAATAAAAAAGGTGTAACAAAAATCCAAAATAATGAACATTATCGGGGTAACACACGACACTAAAACAATGCGATAAACTAAATATAAAACACTCATATGTAGCCCACACAACTACAACACTGACTAAACCAAGAATAAACTATTAAAAAAAGGAAGAAATCTAAACTTATGTCATGGTCTCCTATTTTCCCATAAATGATAAGGCCAGTTAGGGTTTTTATTTAGGCCTATAAAAACAGATTTTTAATAAACTTGAATGTAAATATATACGCATTACCTTATTAAATGTATAAATATAACTGTAAGTAAGCTAATTCATACTTTTTTAAATAATATTTTACAGCTAATGCACATGTAGGCTATTGTGTTTTAAAATATATTTTAAGATTTTTCGTTATCGTACAGGATAAGGTGTTTTACAGTAAACCAATTAATTAGGTTTTAGAATTTTTTCTTTACTTCTCCGTTAAAATCAAAAACATCTTTAAACAGAACACCTCGTCTAGAGCAATGGTAAAACTGGTTACGGATGGAGAATGATATCTCGTCAGCTCTGTCGAGCTGCCCCCCCCCCACACAACACACTTTTTTTCATCAGGCCTTAACTGTAGGCTCTGTCGAACTTCTCTCTCTGCGCCTAACTTTTTTAATAACGATTTTCCCCCTGGCCGTAGGCTCACACTCGTCTCCTGGAGGAATACCTCAATCCGATTATGGCTCTATTTTACAGCAGACGCCGGGGCGCAATAAGAGCAGAAACGCCACTTCACCCATCAATTAGATCTCTATTAGCATCCAATGCCCACCGTACTCCAACCAAGAACCAAAATT
Source organism: Sinocyclocheilus anshuiensis (assembly GCF_001515605.1). NCBI lineage: Eukaryota > Metazoa > Chordata > Actinopteri > Cypriniformes > Cyprinidae > Sinocyclocheilus > Sinocyclocheilus anshuiensis. The sequence goes on along the minus strand of NW_015550822.1, from coordinate 419,728 downwards.
AAACAATTCTTCAAGTCGACAAGGTCAATTCAGACCTTAGATGCCTTTCTTTCAGAACAAATGATTTCACTTAAGGGTTTATTTCTCAACAAGTATTAATGATCAATAAAGTAATAAGAACTGGATTTCCCCATTCATTGTATGCAAATGTGGCAATCCAACAATAAACGCAATAAACGCGCATTTTACAATAGGCTACACTTCTTTTCCCCCTGAATAATATGGGCAGAGTGCACTATTTTTTTAACCAATGTTCCTTAATCTCTCTCTTTCTCTCATTTATTTAGATATAGATTTCAAGCGGCCATTTACAGAGCTCTCTTAAACCTGATTCCTGCTATAGGCTACAACATTAAGCTTTTGACTAGATAATTACATACCAAATTAATATGAGCAGGTACGTTTACTAATAATTCACTGCTTGGGGACCCTTCGATTAGCGCATCTTCGCCAACCAAGCAACATGTTAAAATGGTGCCACATTAAGGCCTGCTACCCTACGGGAAGCAAGAGACTATGTATCACTCAAGCATAACCTTCTACACATTGTAAAAGGAAACGCTTCATTTTATTTTACCCTTCGAAAAAATACTGTAAAATTAATTGTTTCCAGTGCCTCTTTCGCTGCACGTTGCTGACATTTTTCAACGGCCTTTCATGTGTTTACTATACATGTAAGTTTGAAGGAGTATTAGTTTCTCTTGAAATACAGGCTAAAGCTAATATTAGACTTGATGCTTTCACTAAAAACTATACTATGATTTTGCAGTCTTAAAAACAATGATACAATCCAAACGAGCTCCTATGTCACTGTCAACTCTTTTTATTCATAAAAAATAAAACCTGCAGGACAAGTGGCTCAAGCACGTATTTCTCTGTTTACTGAGTCAAAGGATGGCCATTTATCATCGATCGAGACAGCGTCGCATTTTCTACCTAGCTCTCTCAGACCTTGTCCTAAATTCAGCATTTTTATGGAAAACTGCAGTCATTTTGATTGATGAAATCTAAAGATGTCTAAAACAATCCCAGAGATCCCCAACTGTGGAGCTCCTACGGGGTGCTTCACTCCAGGCATTGTTATTGTGACATAAGGGGGGCGCTTCGTGAGAATACACGAAAAAATCGCGATTTCAGTGTAAAAGCGAACAGAAAAGGATTTCTTTACATTCATCCGGGCAGGCAGTGGGAAAGTTGGAAAAACTCTCTCCATTTTATAAGCAAACAATACCACCTCAGTGTCTGTTGACTCCTTCAAAACACAGCCCTGCAGTATATGGCTCAAAACTCAAGAAAGGCCTTTTTATTAACACGATGGACTTCAGAGTGTTTCTTTTAAAGTCCGCGCTTAAAATTCAAGTCACTATATGGCGCCTTAAGACAATATATTTAGATGATATGATTAGATTTTATTGGGCATTAGGGTTGCTTTATGTGGCGAATGAATCTGATGATGTGGAACACACTACAATCAAAATTATACGGCTTCATCAAAATAAAGGTCATTGCGCCATTTGGGTCAGAGAATTTGAGCACTGTATATTTTGGTCATTGGTTTGCAATTTTCGTGCTTGTTTGCCAATCATCCAGGGTTGCGTTTCCCAAAAGCATCGTTAGCTAACTATGGTCGCTAGTTCAATTGAACTCTATTGGTAACGACGGAACTTGCGACCATAGTTGCTTTTGAGAAACGCAACCCAGAACAGCAGAAATGTCACCTGCTAAATTAGCTACTGCCCTCCATTATTAATAAGGGTAGCAACGTGAGGGCAAAATCGGAAATATCTTACTTCGCGACACCCAAAGGGAGTTTTAATAAATATCCCTCTATTTAACAGCGTTTTTCGTCAGACTCCTCCAGGCGAATAGAGGCCGTGTCAAGATTGCGTTTGTGTGCCAGTGCTTAGGACCAGCTGCTCTCAAAAACAGACAAGCCCTTGTCAATTAACTACTGACGAGCAGGTCTGGGGATCGCCCGAGGCACTGCAGCGACCAGCAGTGTTACAGTTCCCGCAATTAGTATCCATTTATGTCCAGACCTCCTCGGAGCGCACAGACACAGCGCGGTCAAATGGCAAAACATTGCAAAGAAAACTGAAAGGATATTTTTTTGCCCAGCATTAAGGCGACGTCAAATTGTGGCTATTAGGAGAATCTGCCAATAGAAAAAAAACGCCCCGTGTATACTCCCAACAACTTTCGTAAATATTACGAATATAAAAAGAAGCAGATAATTAAAAAAGCAAAACAAAAATATAGATCGGATGACAACGACATGTTTCTCGGCTGCTGGCCGCTTTGTCGTGGTTGTCACCGTTAACAGCTGGTGGGCATTCCGAGTCCGTCTCGGCCCTGTGGCCTTTGGCCTGGTGGGGGATGGACCTTCGGACAGGGCCGTCCAGCAGCTTTAACAACCCGCCGTTAGTTTGGGTCAGAGAGGCCAAGTCTCTAACAGGACAAGCAAAGACCCTCGCCAGCGGAAGCTGAGCCGAACAAAACGACTCCAGCCCAGCCGGCCCAGGGAATCATTAGGGGATGCGTTTGTTTAACTAATTAGCAAGCTGGGCAGCCATGGGGAGACTTGTAGGACAAGGCTTTTACTCAGGGGAAGATCTAGAGTTCAAAGTACAGGAGGGGGACATTGCCTGTGTAATGCACTGAAGTTCAAGAACAGAGCAAACAGCACATGCCAAAAATGGGCAAAGCGTTCAACGTGGCAGCTAAATGAGGCGAATGACCCAAAAGAAGAAGAGGAGGGGTCCCGCGTTAAATATGGGAAAGTTTGGGGAACGGGTCGGTGGGTCAAGAAAAGTCAACAAGAGAGCAGTGTTAATGACAGACGGAATTTAATATAAAAAATACATAAATCTTCAGCTGAGGTCAGCAACACAATGCAAAGGGGCCGAGTGTTCAAGTCAACACACAATTTTTTGTTAGAGAAAGAATAGGTTGATCCGAGCTGTTATCATTTAACACAAAACTAGAATATACGTTGGTAGAAAAAAAGAAAATTTACACACGTTGTGGATTTGAGCAAAGAGAGTTTTACATGCGACACTTCTCGATGTTATACGACGTGTCCGCAGATTATGACAATTTAACCGGTAATTACATAAAAAGGTGGAGCCGAAATTTATTATTTAAAATATCAGCGGAATATCACACAATTGCCACTAAACGCAATGATGATTATACATGATAAGATGTCAAACGACAGACTAGATCACGCAATCCTGTTCCTAGATATTGGCTTCAAAGAAGATGTTGCTTAACCAAACACACACCTGAACATGGGGATCACCACTGACAGGTTGTTTAGAGCAGAGTTAGGTCTATTCTGCGCAGGAATAAACTACGTGCAACTTCGCTGACGACACAGAGAGGTTAACGCATAATCATTGATGAAAACTCTGTGTGACCTTGGGCATTGCCCCTCCCCTCTTAACCCTTATTAGTCCTCACGTCCGTACCCAGAAACGCCACATTCCATAACTCTTCATGAAAACCATTATTAGGGAAATCCTTTCTTTTTGACAATTTAATAGTGCAAACGAATCATGTGGGTGACCAACCATTCATCTACCATCAGAGACAAAGAGCAGGCCTCTTCGCCATGCCGACGGGTGTCTGCGCTATTTTCAGAACTAATCCACAATGCAAGCATTGTATCTCCATAATCGTTATGTTTAGGAAGCCAATCATACGTTTGAAAGGTTTCTTTTATTTTACATTTTTGGATTGCGACGCAGGCCAAATAAACAAGACTACCAGTTATGTCCTGGTTGTATTATTTTAAGGCCATGAACAGAAGCAAAAGCACGAAGTAGCCCAGTTTTTAAGACTCACGCGAAATGCACTTGTCAGCTCATTAAAAAGGGTGAGGTTTTTGTTCTTCACACATAGGTTATGAATTATTTTTTGAATCAATTTAGCAGATTCAAGGCAATTTTGCAACATTCTCCAGTGGGACTAACAAGACAGAAAAAAAATGCTTCCTCAGAGGATTCACCTTTGAGCGCCTCAATAAAGGAGACATGAGCTCCACGCACCAGCGTATAATTTTTAATATATATGCAATAAATGTTCAATTTGTTTTCTGCAATGACGGGAAATAATTTCGTCATATTTTAAAGCCATTATTACATCCGTACTCCCACTCGAGCTCCTTGTGTTTTATTAAGTCATTCTGGTTTGATTAAGTCATTCTGAGATTGTAGTTGATAGTTAATAACGATACTGTTATGGTCCTCTTGACATTAAATTCTCCACGGGGCAGTTATAAAAGTGCTTCTTTGTGTGCAGAACTCGGCCTTGGCTTATTTCCCTCAACCTGTCAATAACTCATTTTTAATTTGATGTCTCTATTTAGCTTGGGAAAACGACTCATAAAATACATATGGTCGAATTTTATCCAAAACGACAAACACATGCTTTTTAGGAAAACAATATATAAACCGATTAACTCAAATGTTAAACGGTTAATAAAGCACATATAGAGAATAATTATCAATGACTGACAAATTTAACATATATAGGCTACGGCTTGCTTAGGTTTGTTGCGAAATTTTCATCTTTGTCATGCTTTAATTTCTGGTCAAGGTAGCGGTTGTTTATTGTTCTGCTGCCTATTTTTCCTTCTGTTCAATAGTTTGGCTCTTATTCATTGATGACAATGAATATATTTAGGAGGGTTATTTTGTCTGTGCACCATCGCGTTAGTCTGCGGTATGTGCTTGTTTTTCCTAATATTGGGCTTAATTCAGAACTGGTATTCAGTATGATACTTAATGATTAACCACTGAAGTGTTATTTATTTATTTTTGTACTGTTATTTAGATGTAGTTCAATTTATCTTGTAATGATATAATTTTTAAATTTGATATTTGCCACTGTATATTAGAATATTAGCGGTTTACCATCCAAAATCACCCAACTTATCTGTAACGCTATCAGTGAGATGAGATGATAAAAACCTAGGAAAGGTAAAAATACCATTTTCACTTTATTAAGCGAATACATTTTTATGTCATAATACCTGAATAACTAAATGATATAATATAAATACAAATATTTAACTTCTTAATGTATTGGCTATTCTTTAAATCCAAATACCTTTACATCCGAATTAAAACTCGAACATTTTCGTTTTTATTAGGCTATGCATCCCATAATTCTATTTTGAGTGCAACCTAAAGATCACTGCAGTGACAATAGCTCATGTCATCCTGAAATTTTTGAAACGCCTCGGTAATTTGGGGTGACAGTCATTATCCCATTTAGCGGAACCAGGTCCACTAGTAAAGCAAAGCAATAAAAAAGCAGAATACTCTTCCCGTAAGTCTGATTTAATGTTTAAAAAACCTGTGTTAAGAGCCACGCAGAGCCGGTAAAAAAACGCGGAATATGGCCTTTATAAATTCCAAAATCAGCCGTTTAATAAATTACAGTTTAATTTGTAATTTGTATCACAACCAAAAAATAAAGTATTTAACTATTTTCTAATGTTGTACGGCCATAAAATCGTACTGCATTTTAAACCCGCGCGTTCATAGTTATGCGATGTTTCTTTTCATCAATAATTTAAAAGAAGTCTTTTAAAATTCGATTTTCTGCATCCCTTTTTTCTTTTGTCCCCTCTCTTCGCTTGTCCAGAATTACGTTTGTTTCGCTCTATTTCTGATCCTGTTTGTTTTATTCCTTTATTCTAATTTCGATACACAGCTGCGGAGAGAATACAGTCTTCTTTTTCGATAACAAGCACATTCTTTTTGACTGCAGTCTTTGATTTCTCTGTCTTTACACACAGTCTTTGACTCTGAGATGTCAATCCGTCTCTTTTGTTGAGCTTTAGCTTCTATGCAGATTGAACGGAAAGCCCATCGTCAGATGTGATGGATCCGTTTCGAACTAGGGAAAGGTTAAGGGTGGAAAAGTGAAAGGGTTTCCCTGGTAATTGCTTCGGTTTTACGAAAATGCTTTACTTCGTCGCTGGTTTCTTTTTTTCCAGAGACTACGCCAAGAACATTAATGCATACATTTTAGTCATTACATCTGCTTTGAATTGAGATAAAACGGTATATTGTCCAAGTTCATATGTTCTCGAATTTGGTCATTTCAAAATAAATAGCCTACACGGTTTATATGAAATAAAATGTTTATCTAAAAATGCGTTCACGTGACGCAGTGCAGAATAAACCAATATATTGTGCGCAATTCATTCAACAGCAAAATCAAAGCATTACAATATAGTCTGACCCTTTGTTTGTTTGTTACGTTTTGTACCACTCACTGCAAGATATCTATACAAATCTGTTCTTTATCAATATGAGCTGCCGTTAAACACTGTGATTCCTCTGAGAATAACAACTATTTGCAGTTGCTCTGCCACGTAGGCTGATGGTTCGAGCAGTGCAGTGATCTCAGAGGAAAAAAACACTGCACAGCACTCAGCGGTCGCTAAAACCGAGTAACATTCAGCATTAGACAAAATATCCAACAGATTTCAGTTCATATACGAGAATTTAAGAATGTGAGAGTTCAAAAATGTATCAATTTAAAACGTTACAATGTACTAGCTACTTACAGTGCCGTGATGCGCCTTTCCGTTTGGTATCCTGTCATATCCTAACAGTGGGCTAATGTAGAGTTTGTCTTGTCTTTTTCTGGGAGATTCACTTTAACAAGTGGAAAGTTTGTGTCCTTCTGCGCCATTTTATACATGATGAGCCGTCAGTAATGGGATTATTAAACAAAAACGGTTTCAGGCGCTGGCGTTAACCTTTTTTAATGCCTAATTAGGTTTTGCAAAGAAATAATTAGATTTTGCATCGCTTACATTGCCTATATTTTCAACTGACGTAGAAACAATTTCATCTTTATTCGACCCTCTTGTCGATCAGCTTAACAATATACATTTAGCGTGACTGTATGCAAGATGATTTAAAAATATGCTGTGATCAAATATTGTACATAAATTAATTGTGTTGCACATTTGCCCGCATCACTGCCGTAATGCAATGATGAGAGCGCCCTCTGTGTGCCAAGACCACTTATCGCACATTTTTCTTTATTCTTATCCTCAACCCTGTAAAGTACACAACATAAAACATATAGTTGACGACTATATAGAGGAATTAAATACATATTTGCCATTTTAAAATGGCAATAGCCTACCTCAGGCTCCGGTTTACTGATAAAGATCATATAAACTTTCGTTAGTTAAACTTATGTTACGTAGCTAACCCAAATTACGTCACATCATGAATTGCTTATCAAATGGACCTCTCCACTTTCCAAAATCACCCCGTAGAATGTTCATTACAAAGTGCAAAGGAGATTTCAGGTTCAAAGCTGATGAACCTCTTCCAAAACACGGAGAGCGACTCTAACCAAGTTTGTATACATGCTTGTGATTTTCATTGTCGTGCAAGTGTAATGAGAAAGTTATCATTATCATTTGAAAAATAAATAAAGTGCCGCCTATGTTATGACAAACATTTTAAGACGGGTGTTTTTTTTTGGGGGGGGGGGCTGTCGATTTGATAATTATGGTTTTAATTGCTTGTGTGCCCTGTGTGAAGTGAAGTGAAGTGAAGTGAAGTGTTGATTTTGTTGAAATTTCCGCTTGAAATTGTTATTAATCTAACACACACAACGCTTCGCTCCACCGTGTTATTATTCAAAATCATCTTCGGCCAGTTAAGGTTGTTAGGTTGCTGACTGTAGACTACAACATCTTCGCAGCATTCACATGTTATAAGGCACAGGCACACTTGGGCGGGTCGGAAAAACTAAAGGGCGAGGAGGAGGAAGAGAGACAGCTGTAGCATGCTCACAGAACTTCACCTAAATATCATTTATTCGCCATTCTTTCTTAATGTTTTTGTTTTCTGGAGGTGTACATATTTCTAGGATGACTGCAATTTTACATAATAGACAGGCATTTTAGAGAAAAAAACCGCTCGACTGCAATTGTGCAATGGTAGGCTTAGGCTATAATAATGCACTCCCGAAGTGGTTATGTGGTCACGTCGCCACGCCTATTAATGGAATGGTCTTTCTCAGTTCTCAAACAAATTAAGAACTACATTCGATTTTTATTGACTGAGTGCAAGCGCTTATTGCGATAGAAAACACTGTAACGGTTTCCACTGATTAAGAAATATTTTTGTTTGCTTGGGTGGTAATATTAGGCCTATTATATTAATAGGGAAGGGGGGCCCAAACATTTGTTTTGCCTATGTCACGAAAAGAGGTAAATCCGGCCCTGGCTATGGACATGTGGAAATGCGTCTTACTGTATTTCATATTGTATAACATGCACAATGGGTGAGTATCGCTTAATTAAAATGTAGGCCTATCTCCATTTTGATTTATGCAGCTGCATATGCCAACACGGTCTGAGGTGGTCGGCTGCTTTATTGTATGTTTCTCAACTTACGTACAGTATATCACGTTAAGTTCTTACAATATTCTCAGACCACTAGGCTACATATACAACGTCAAACGTAGGTTAAAATGATCCCTATTGCACCTCAGGTCTCAGGAAAAGTCTTAATACATAGGCTAACATTAGTGCATTTCACTACTACTGACTGCACAATAAATGTACTTTAGGCTAAAGTATATATTAATTAGGCCTATATACTTTTTTAAAAAGTAATTTAGCCTAATCATACATTTTACCCAGGCCTACAGACAACCTCACAATAAAAAATAATTAACAAATTATTGTGGAAGGCTTCGTGAAAACAACTTAAAATAAATCAATCAATGTTTTACGATTTTTTCACAAACCTAATAAAAAAATTTATCCATTTCACAAATTATGAATAAAAATAGGGCCTAACAAAAGAGACTTTTTCTTTTTTTTCTTTTTTGCCTTTTTCTTTCCTCATGTGGATCTGAACATGCTCCATTAGCGTAAATACAGTACTGAGCAGAAAGGCAACAGCAACAAAGAAAAAGTTGGACAATGAAATTAAACTATTACAACAGGGGCTGCACAGTCATTAGGGTGTCTTTTGTGTTTGTGGGTTTAACATGACCTGCTAGCAATAGCTATGACGGGCTACCGCGCCCAGACAGCAACAAGTGTCGGCCCAGATTCGGCTCACATCTGGCCCGCATGGATTTCACGAGGGCCAGATGTGAGCCGAATCTGGGCCAACACTATGTTGCTGTCTGGGGAGCCATATGCACAACATTTGTGCGTTTTTAGTTTAGGAACATTTCATTATTGCAAACCATCAACTTCAATACGGACCTCATTATTACCAGATCTGGACATCGTTGTGGGCATCGATTAAAATGTTTTGCCTCATGATGCTAAAGAGAGTTCTTTACTTTGTGATTACGTCCTTTTTTATACCCGAGTCTTCGAAAAATTTCATTTAGCATTAACGCGTAGTCTCTCTATTTGGAGATTTTGTCTATTTTGTGCTACTATAGCACATTTTCTAATCGCTTATGTTAATGTAGTACACACACACACACACAAATGTAATGTAATGCTGAATGTGATACTGTAGGCATTACAGCTTGTGTCAGTTTCATTGTCATGTAAGAGCATTTCTAACGTAAAGACAGTAGCCTACATTAAAGTACTGTAAGATTTGTCCTTCAGCACCTCCAAAGGTGTGCCATGTATCATGGATTTTGGGTTGTACCCTTACGTGTCTGAGTTACCCAGAAAATATTTAGAAAGTCTGCTACTCCCTCTAATTGGAAATTAATTTTGTTTATTTAGTTATTACTTAATTAATTAAGTTATGTATTTTTTATTTAGTTATTTATTATACAGAGTTAAAAAAAATACTGCTTAAGAAGAATTACCAAGTTCACAGTGTTAATGGAATTATGGTTTTCAGTGTAATCCTGTTTCGTGTGCTCGGCATCTGTGTGCAAGTCTCCAAACAAAGGAGCACTATAGGCTAAATGGTAATTGCAGAGCCTTATAATGACATAGTGCTTATAATGGTCCACATTTTTTTTGTGTAATCACATTACACGTATGTGTGTTTTGGTAAATTTTTCGGTAAGCATTAACATTTATGAAACCCTGCCATTACAAATGATTTAATTGACTGTTTAATGATGTTTTAATTTTAGTAGCTACCTCAACAAGAGAAATTTAAATATCCACGTTTTACAGTATTTTCACAATATTTTCTGCGTTAGTTCAGCACCTTTGAACTCCTAAAATTATGCACTACTTACAAATTCTGTTGCAGTTCGCAAATTTTTAAAATATGTATTCATTATAAAGTAATGCACGGAATCATTATGAAGAGTATGAAATAAGCCACACACAATTACTCATGTAATGTATAATACAAATTTAACACCCAATAGCTTACTATAATACTACTGATTTATGAAATAAAAATTATTTTACAAATACATTTTACATTGTCCTTTTATTTTTGTGCAGACACATAGCTGTGTCTAAACAAACTTTAAATTGTTAAGTAATTTATTATGTTATATTAGAACTAGTTATAAAACAATAGAAGTCTATGTCCCCTTAGACAGCTAAGTAAATGTGTGTTGATGTAGTCGATGAATGCTTATGTAAAACTGGAACAGAAAAAAAAAATTAAACATGGGCCAAAATGTCCTCACTATTCAAAAATGTCCTTACTAACTTGTCATCCGCAAAAGTAAAATTATGCATCTATCGATGTGCACATGTTTGTTTGACGGTTTTACGAGTAAGAGATATGGTAGGCAAATTATCCTGCTATGAAAACAATAGAAGGATAAGTCCTCAGTCAAACACATGTGTAGTTTGCATGAAAATGTACAGTCGTCGGTCATTATCGCAAAATTAAGCCCTTCCAGGTCATAGCTAAAATTCCTGATCATATTGTCGGTTAATTTATCCGTTAATTTAGTTAAGTCTTTTGCTACTGTTTGGCTGTATCTGGTATTGGATTTTTTGGATTTTTGCAACATTTTGGATTTTAACCAAAATCTCTCTATAAGCCTAAAAGAATGTGCGTAATTATGGTGCCATGTGCCAGTCAGGAATATCGAGACATATTGAACTCTTTTAACAGACTATGAACATATAAATAATGTAAATTTAGCCTATAACAATTAAGCCTGTAAAAAGTAGCTCGTAAAGAATGTATAATTCAGTACATTCCATTTTAATTCAGTTTAGACAATTACAGTCTGTGACAGCTAAACGCAGGTCCATCTAATAAAAAAACATACAATTCAGATTAGATTGTATAAGAAACTTAAAAACAATAGACGTGAATTCAAGTTAATTTCGACATTTTTCCCAGTCATCTCAAATGCAAAAAGTTTCCCAATTTACTAGAATTCACCTGTTTCACAGTAAGAGAAAAGTGACACCTAGAGGACGGTTGAAGCCCCATTATTAAAATCACATACAGGAACATAAAATAAGATACATACAAGTATATAACAAAGCACAACTTTTGGCTTACAATTTTATCAGTTACCAGTGGTTCACAAATACGCTGTAAAATAGATTTTGAATTTATTTTTACTTGAAATAAATTTACTTAAGTGTACTTTAATTGCTTAGAGTCTTGTATCTCTAATTATGATCTTACTAATTTGAAATTTGTATAGAAATTACATTCCATTCCGGCTGCAACTGGCAGTGAAGGTTAAATCTGAACATATAATCACATCTCACATTATGTAGACTTCATAATGTCAGTAGGTTGGTTAACTGGATCTTCAACATCAAACTATTGATATGACTAGAACATAAACCATGCCTGCCAAATACGTATTTAGCACCACATATCATTATCATGCACACAGAGCATATATTAAATAGGCCAGTGCTTTTTAGAAATTGTTTTTTAACTCACTTTCTTTTGAGATAGTAAGTTAGAAAAGCCATCTGAAATAACAAAGTAACAAGAAAACATCAAAATATGAAAGGTGAATATTTAAAGTAGCTGAGGTGACTTTCAATCAAAAGTTGAAATGAAACGTTAAAAATCTGAATCCAGTATCATAGAGATGACATCATCAGTTCTTGGCTATTTATCAAAACCGTATCACATTGTCTTCTATGGAGCTTCTTGATCCTTTGCATATATTTTCCCCCCAGGATTCCAAAGTAAGGGACAACAAAATCCTGATTTACTCTTTCACAACTTTAATCTGATTAATCTTTATTCATATCCTCAGTCACTTTGATTCATGGGGTCCAGAATAACATTTTTATTGGTGGGCCTCCAGCATACAGTCGACCCTCATTACAGGGTTCTCTGCATTAAAGGATACCAGATAATCCATGTGCTGACTCTGTGGCTGTTGGCTGCTGGCGGGGTGGGGGCCAGCGTTTCTCAAATTTGCTGAAGAACAGTGGGTCGGTGAAGGGCCCTCCATACACAATGGTTTGCAGCAGGTAGACCAGTGCCACTACTAGGCTGGAGACCAGGAAGAAGGGAATGAAGGGACGAAGATGTGTCCACACAACTCCCACACCATAAGTGAGGCCACCATGGTCACGGTAATGGGTGGTCTTGCGGGATGTCGATGATGGTGGAATGGGCGAAGCGAGGCTGTCTGAATCCATGTAATTGAAAGACTCTGAATCAGTGGAATCCATGGTTGATGGTTATATATTGATGGTTGATCCACCCAGGAAATCAAAACGAACAATGATTAAATACTATGGAGCATCCAACAAAGGTAGATGCTCCAGATGTCAGCATTTCCTGAGTAATGCATGATCCTGTGCGTCTTAAGGCGATCTGTGGTCTTCTCATTCAGATCTTGACAGATGAAACACAGTTTGCAGTGAATACTCCAAAACTAATACCCTAAAGACAGATTCATCGATTTCCTCATGCGCTCTTATTTCTCTCTTTTTCTGACTCTTAACTCTCTCTGTGGGTGTTTGCATGCACTGACAGAGCTGGTGTCTGTCGGGACCTCATAAGATCACCACACCAGTTTCATACCAGCCACACTCAGGGAAATAGAATACCCTGAGAGAGATACTCTGAGAGAGTGCAAACGATGTAGGGATAAGATTCCTATGTGTATATATAGCACCAAGTGACTGGAACATTTGGACGAAGAGGGTGTCAGAAACAGTGACACTGAGCCATTTACTTCACTGTGTCAACCGCCTTAAATTCATCTGTGTTGAAATAGCATGTGCACCTTGCATAATCATTTTCCTCTCTTTTTTCTTTACCTCCCTTTCACTAGCTTTAACCAGCACAAACTTCAAGGCGTAGATACAGTGAGGTGATTTATAGCTTCAGCATGGAGCAGATGCCCCTCATGGGTTTCATGTTCTAAAGCCATCAAAACAAAAACTGCTGACAGAATTCAGTCAGTGTGACTTCTGTTTTGGAAGTCACTCTGTGCCCTAAATAAATTAAACAGGAGAGAGAGCGATGTTCTCTGTTCTTTAGGGTTATTGTGGTTGATTGGATTAATTACACACTTTCAGTCTTTTGGAATCAGTTTACTTTTTGTTTTTGTAACCATTTGACTTTGATATATCAAATGGTATCTTTTTGCTTGTTATAAGTTGAGTTATGCAACACTGCTGTAAAAAAATAAATAAAAATGGACCCACTGCTCTGAACATTTTGTATGACATCCTTATTTAATGCACCTTATTCAGATCATTAGCACATTAGGAGAGAGCTCCATGAAGCTCCATCTGTATGTTAGATAAGAGAGACATACAAAATGTGCAGAGCAATGGGTCCCCAGGACCAGAGTTGACATCCACTGATTTAAACAACACTAGGGCTGTGTTCAGATCGATACTGCCATACTTATCGCAGCATGAAGTACGCAGCACGTGAACTGTGAAATGTGTATAGAAATGTAAAATGTGTAGAGGACATAGTGTATATAATGGAGAACACTGCATAGAAGAGGCCTACCCCATAATACAAAGTACTTGAGTGGACCTTCTATTTCCAATTCAGAATGAGGTAATCTTATTTGAAAATGTATTTGAAAACGGATAGCCCAAGTATCTAAGCTCCTCCTTATCTTGACATGTGATAGTAATGACAATATTAAATATATAAAAATGAAATAATGAGATAACTTCCATTTTGATAATTGAAAAAAAAGGTTTAGAGCAACATGAAAATTAATTTGCATTGTTTCATTCAACTATAATAAACTATATTATATAAACTATAGTAACTGTATTATTAAATAAACGTGATTAATTTGTATGGAGAGAAAGCTTAAAACATCTGGCTGAGGGACAAACCTAAAATGCACAAATTGTTGCATATTTACCCTTTTATGCATTAAAACAAATAAATAAAAAGAAATGGAATCTATTATGAACCACACTTTAATAGGGAATTGAATTCAATCTTTATACTTACATTTCAAAAGTTCTCCTAATTGAAGAATCACCCTTAAACATAAAATTTGATTAAAAAGCAAAATAACTGTTTATTTAGGTGATAGTAACACAGAATGTGACAATGCCGTGAATAATAAATAATGCAAATACTTTGGAGACATCTGGCATCACTTTCTACATTTTTGTTCAACAACAGAGCTTTGCTAACACCGTTTTGCTAGTGTTTAGAGCGAATAGGCTCAGAGCTAATGTTTCGAGATTTTTTTTTGTTTGTTTTTTTTTGCCATGAAACATTTTACAGCTTTTAATGAGTCAGAGGACAATGTGAGATGTGAATTTGAAGTCAGTAGTCAAACCAAAATGTAACTTGAACATGTGACTTTTATTATATTTTCAGGCCTATACATTTTTAAGCATTTGAGGAAATGAAAATCTGTATAATGAAATACCTATACAATCCCAAACAACTCAACAAAGAATAACACATTCATCATCCACATTAGACACAAACATCACTATCCATACCTTCAAAAAAGCAGATTATGACAACAAAATTATTCTGACTCTCCCCTTTCCTTTTTCTTTGATTTATGTCGTTTTTCTATTTTTCATTCAAAGCACCTGCATTTATTACATTTTCATTCTGATCTGTCTCTTGTTCTATCTTTCTGTCAGAAGCTGATCCATTTTCCTCTGTCTCCTCATTTTGTTTAATCTCATCCCTCTCTCCATCTTCATTACCTTCAGAAACCCCTTGATCTTCTTCTTTGTTTTTGTCCTTCTCCATGCTCTCTTTTTCCCTCCTCTCTTTCTCTGTCTTTGAGAGGTGATGACAGAGAGCCTGTACATAGGTAAAAACACACAGAGGATCTGGGTTGTTGCCCATTAGTAACATGTCAGACACTTCCAAAAGGGGGCAGCAGTCAGCAAGAGATCTGGAATTGAAAAAGAGTTTGTTTTATATTAACTGCAGACTCTCAGATGTTTGACAGCTATGTATGAAACCAAAATGCACAAAAATACTCTTCTTCACACACCACATCTTTTTGCCGTAATGTAATACTGCTCACATATTTACATATTTACACACACATTCAAATGTCAACATACTCTGCTGTACTGAAGGCCAGAGTGAAATTCTTCTCCCGTTCACTTGCTTTGAGGGAGGAGAAGTCAAAAGCAGAGGGAAAGAAGCGATGAACGAGTGCACAGAAAGCCAGGCCATCACTCCAGGAAGAAGAGAAGTTTTCTATGTTGACACCCTTTGAGATACAAAATATTACAAAAATAACTAGATCTCACAGGAAAACTTCCACTATAGGTCATACTAGCCACATACACATACTAGAATGTGTTTTGCTCATACTAACAAATGTAGTTTTGTTGGTGAGCACATACTCTCAAAAATACTTAAAAATACCTGTGTGAAATTCAATATGGCATCCACCCTTACTAAGGTATATAGGGATCTTGAGTACTTAGTTCATGTAACATTCTGATTATAACCTGTTTTTAAGAGTGAGTGTTTACAAAATTTGTGTTTCTTAGGAAGTTTTAACTTTAGTTTACCTCATACTTCTGTGTTTTGTTCCTGCACCACTGCAGAATTTTCTGTTTAATTGATGCTCCACCAGTCATACCTATAGATGTCCGTTGGACTTGAAAGTTTCTGACTCCTGGAGTCCTACAACAAACCAACATATGCTATTCACACTAAAGACACAGCAGACTACAAATCCAACAGCAACGGCAGAGAGATACTACTGAACAAATTGACCTATTTAATAAGCAGAATTCATTGCTGAAGATGTCAGTTTTTTTTTTTTACATTAAATAGAGAATATAACAAATGTGTGGGTGATCAAAACTTCAAAGCATATGGTATTGTGACAGTGATCCATATGATTATGAGGTTGATGATAATAATAAAGAAAGATATCGTGTTAGTGAGATGACTTACTGGTCCTTCTGAAACTTGGCCATGGCATCTCTTCTGGCCGAGGGTCGAGCAGATGACTTGGTGGGGGCTCTGAGAGCAGAGGATGGAGCTTTTCCACTTTTTCTTCCCAGATTTTCTGGTTTGTTCTTGATATCTTTAGTCTCTTTTTTCTCTTTTGTTTTTCTTTCATCTTCTTTATTTTTAGTTTTGCCTTCAGTTTCTTTTGTTCTCTTGTCCTCTTCTTTGTGCTTTACCTCAAGTTGTCCCTCTTTGTTGCAGGAATCATTCTCTTTCCTGTGAGGGTCGTTGTTACTCTTCTTTTCTTGTTCTACCTCACTTTCTTTGTTTTCATTTATCCCTGTCTCTTTTTCTTGTTCTCCAGGTTTATGTTCTTTGATATCCTTCTCTTGTTCTTCTTTCTCTTCCACGATGTTGGCATTCTCTGTGACTCCGTCCTCTTGCTCACATGCCTCACTGTCACTGGCTTCAGCTTTTGTGTTCTCATGGTTTTCTTTGTTTTTCTCATTAGCTCCACCCTCTGTAGTGTCAGTCCCACCTCCTGGCTCTGACTCTGCAACACATTTTGTCTCTGGGGACTTCACATGTTTGGCATCCTGTGAAGGGCCCAGTCCAAACAAAAAATGACACCAAAGTACAAAATTACAAATCACAGTGTATCTCTACAGTGTGTGCACCAGCCAGTTTTATATATATATTAAATATGACAAAAGTTTAATTAAACATTATTCTGTTTTTATTAGTTTGTAAGTGGTTTGTAAGTGGTTATAAACATAAAGCACTGTTTGTAGTAGTGTGTTCACACTGAAAATTCCAAAAAGAAAAGTACACTTCAGGGACCCAGATGAGGCACTTAATTAACAAAGTCTGGAATGTCGGACACTCCATGCACTTGCATGTTGCAGCTTTATTTACGTGAAGTGAGAGGGGCTATCAGATGCCGATACTGGATGACAAAATAACCTTGTAAAATTGATATACTAGATGGATCATATTGTAGTTTATAAGGTATAGGGCCCCACTATATATTAGGTGGCCTTAACTACTATGTACTTACATAAAAGATAAGTACAGTGTACTTATTGTGTTTATATTGTATTGCAAAACACTTTTGCTGCTATATTGAGGTGGGATACGGGTAAGGTTAGGGACAGGTTTGGTGGTATGGGTAGGTGTAAGGGATGGGTCAACAGTGTAATTATAAATGTAATTACAGAAATTAATTACAGATGTAATTATATGCAGGTATTTTAAAGATATAATACAATGTAAAACATGTATGTACACAATAAGTACATTGTACCAAATGATTAATTTAAATGTAAGTACAGAGTAGTTAAGGCCACTTGTGGCCTAAAGTGGGACCAGGTATAGTTGCGTAATTTGGAACAGAACTATAGTATTAACTAGTTAGCCTCTAGTTTAGAATGCAGTTAGTCAATTAACCAGCGTATTGCTAACTGATAGTAATCGCAGGCTACTGTTTATGTAGCTAACAATGCTACAAAAGCATAAACAGAAAGATTCTAAATTAGTAGCCTGTAATTAAATTGGTATATTATTTATTTTTTCCATCCTCTTCTGAAGATCTGTTATATCAGGAAGTATATACTGTCTTATCTATCAATCAGTCAAATCGTAGATATTCTTTTTTTACCCCTTGTGACGCACTACATCTCGTCCCTGCCAAAGGGTTTATGTGTAATGTTCTCGGTTTGATATAAGGTAACATAAGTGTGTGTGTGTGTGTGTTTAGAGGAGCTGTCCCAGGTGTCACATGAGGTCATGACTCACCAGTTGTTAAAAGAGCTGTAGCATTCCACTAAATGAGCAGGTGGGAGGGTGAGCATGAGCAAATGTGTTCTCATATCGAATTACCACATGTAAATTAAACCAGCAAAATTATCAATCTTATAGCACTCCTGATAATAATTACATAATATTGTCATTATTATAAGTTTTCGACTTGGAATGCAACTTCAGAATGCAAGACAGCTTGCCTGCATGTGTGTCTGTCTTTGTGTGTGTGTGTGTGTGTGTGTGTGTGAGAGAGAGAGAGAGAGAGAGAGAGAGAGAGAGAGAGAGAGAGAGAACAAGTGACACCAAACATAATGCATGCATTTCAATATAATTATGGTGGGAAAGCATCTGCCTCATATTCTGTGGACTGCTTATCAGCAGTTTTTTTATTTAATTTTTTTTATTTTTTTTGTATTTGTAAGGAAGGATATTCCAGAAATCTGACTGGTGTGAATATATGGTTAATTACTAGTGATTTTTATTATGTTGATGGTCAGTTTCACCCCAGCGTAACACATTTTAAACAAATGAAAATCAACCAAACAAACAACCGGAGTGTATCTCTACAGTGTATATACCAGTCACATCTTTGCGCATGAAAAATCATTGCATTTACTCACATTTTATATGGCGGGTCTTTGTAAGTCCCCACATAAAAGTAACAACATTTATCATATTATTTGTGTGATGTTTATTGTCAATAAATGGTTATCTATCTTAAAAATTCAAAACATTTGCAAACATCATGTCAACCTGATGCATCATGTTTTTGAGATGTTAAAAAGGCCTTGGGGTCTCTCAGACAGAACACGAGGGTTAATGTGAGATAGTGAGAGAAATATAGGAACTGAAATAGAGAGAATCACATGATAATTCACTGCAACAATTACCTGGTCACTCATTACCTTTGTTTCATTGGTCACAGCGATATTCTCTGAATCCTCCATGTGTCCAGAGTCGTCTGTTCAAAAACGGAATGAATCTCCACTCTAACTAAAGTAATCACTGAACTGACAGACAGACAATACTGTCTTCTTCCTTCTTCACCTCTGTCTTTCTTCTGATTTCCTTGGTCTCTCTCGCTCTCTTCTTCCTTTTTTCCCTACCCCCCTCCACCCCCTTCTGTCTCTGTCTGACCTTTTAAACAACACACGCTCCAGAAATAGTGTAACACTGGTAACACTGGCTCAGACAGACCCACTGAGCAGCTGTTAGTGCTGGTAACCAATACACAACATTACACACACACACATAGGAATAAACAGTATTGACGCACATCCAACATACTGTACAGACAAACGTTTATGACAGAAATAGCCTTTAATCTTTTATTTGAATATGAACTGGCTTAATCTTTTTGGACCTTATTTGCATACACTCATACACTCTAAGATAAAATGTACAAAAGCTGTCATTGGGGTGGTACACTTTCAGTAACATGTACACATTAGGTACTAAAATGTTACTATATATATATATATATATATGTAGCAGAGTGAGGTATAGACCCAGTATGACTGGCTGGAACTACTTCAGTCTGTGTGCATTGAATTTATTTAATACACGAGTTTCACAATTTGAGTTGAATTACTGAAATAAATGAACTTTTCCACGACATTCTAATTTATTGAGATGCACCTGTATATATATCATAAATGATCATAGACCCCTAATGTTTCCAGTTACTCAGTTTTGTCTTCTCTGACATTCACAAAGAGGCTTTCTTGATGCTATTTTGGGGTTTTATGCAAATGTGATCAAAATAGCAGTTTGAAAATGAAGGTTTTGGACTTCTTACATCTTACGCTTTCACTTTGTACACTTCTTTATCAAAGCAGACTGTGGTTCATTATCTCTGTGGACATGTATAGTTCTTATCCTGTAGAAGAACGTCTCCCTCAACACAAAGCAGATGGTTTTAAAAATAAACTGCTATCTTTGCTCTCATTCACTCACTGCCCATGATTATCTGTTGTCTTCCTTCACCTCCTTCTCCATCCACTCTGTGCTCACCTCTCTGTATGAACACATGTAACACATGTGGATGTGCATTTTATAGCTCTTTATTTAATTAAATTATGAATTAATAAACATGTCAACCCTTAATTCAAGGAAAAAGTGGTTAAAAACACAAAATTTGGTGTTAATATTGGTGAAGCTAAGATGCTATTAATAAATGCCAATATGGTCAATATGCTCAGTCTAATTTGTAGAGGTAATTTTTGGTAATTGGTTCTACACTTGGTTGGTTGTAAAAGAACCCCAATCTACCAAGGAGTGAATGTATGTTCAGATCAGAAGAGGGCGCCAACTATACATATATTTACTCTGCAATCACTTCACAACCATTTGAAGTCGCGCTGTAACATT
>NW_015550822.1:396901-399157 GCF_001515605.1 Sinocyclocheilus anshuiensis | reverse complement strand
GGTAACATTAACACACACACACACACACACACACACACACACACACACACGTTAGGTTTTTGTGAACTTTGAGGACTTTCCATAGACTTTTATACTGACCATTTTCTATCCCCTAACCCAACCCTAACACTAAACCTATACCCTTACAGAAAACTTGTTTGCATTTTTACACTTTCAGGTAAACATTATTTAGTTAGTATTGTTTATTTTTTTCCCCCCCCCCCCCCCCCCCTCGTACAAGCCAATCCCCACAATTTCAAAAAAATTCAGGTTTTACTATCCTTGTGAGGTCATTTGGTCCCCATAACTTAGGGAATACCATACACAACAAAAACAACAACAACTATTATTATTATTATTATTATTATTATTACAATTAGCTACATTAATATTAATAACCGTTTATTTCAATAATCTAATCTCGAGACTAGGAAGCTGGCGTAACATCTTAACATAGGAAACTAGAAGTTTGTCAACATCATAGACGATACTCCGATTTAATCAAATATATTTGTACACAAGGAAAATGTAACATTATACATTATTGAAAGCTTTCTTCGGAGTTAAGCAGAACATTACGTCAAGCCCAATCATTTTAAAATCGAAGTGATGTTATTAAAAGGCTCTAGTCAGTGTTATAGTGTGTATCAAATGATTAAATAAGCGTAAGATGAAGCCAGAGTCAGCAGTTTTCAAGCACAGAACAATATTCTGCAAATGTTTTCTTACAGAAATAGGCAAATTATATGAAGCTGTAGGTAATATGCTAAACGTGCAACTGGGTGTATTTCGTAAACCTTTCATAGGCGGAGTTTTATGCGTGGGGTGGGGGCACCCACTGGCAGACGAGCCACGAGCACTTTTTTATATGTTCTACATTTCATGTATTTATGTAACACATATTCTACATTAAAAAGAAATTTAGAATGAACAATAACTGCTGTACAAAGAGTAACATAAATAAATAAATAAAAAACAATGCAGAAAAGCCGCCTCTTTTTCCGAATTGCGTAGATGACCACTATTTTTCTTTCATCTCTTCTGATAAATTTTCAGTCAAATCGTTCTATGTGTGCTAGATCAGACTTTTTTACGCCCCTCGGCTTCGGGCCAATTTTCACGTCATAGCTCAGAAGCGGGCCGGGCCTCAGGCCTGTTTTAGGCTTCTCCTTATTTTTAAATATTAGACATCCATCAATTAGTGTTGAAAAAAATTGCTACGCTGGTGGAGACAACACGTGCGACCGCGACTGTCAAGAGCGGCTCGACGGGGTTTAGTGTCCAGCAGCAGCATGGTGCGTGCCGTCAGCGCAGCTGAACAGTTCTGCGTTCAAATGCACGCAATAGGCTAAAGCTTGCAGCAAAGCATCGGCAAAAGTAATTACCACCAATGTGTCAGAGGGAAACAGTAAGGAGATATTTGAATGATTTACTTATAGTGTTTTCTGAGTCGGTGTCGCAAGGATGAATTTGCCTGACTCGCCATCTCCTCATTAGACGCGCCTTTAGAGAGAAGTGCATTTTTATTATGATTATAATGAAAGAGTTTTTGTTTTTGATTTTTTGATTTCGTTAAGTAGTAATTTAAAGCTTTCTATAGATATACACTGAACAAAATTATAAATGCAACACTTTTGTTTTTGGAAGAAAGGGGCGGGTGAGCAGAGCTCATTAGCATTTAAAGGGACATGCCCCAAAATGAGTCGCTGTGAACAGAGCAAGGTAAAAAGGGTGTTGTTTTACACGACCACTGAGGAGTTCATGAAGGCCCTAAAGTATCATATCAACTTGTGGAAGATCAATGTCCCCTTTGAAGCACTGCCACCACAAAATCAGACTTACTTTGAGATCATACTGAGGTTAAATGCCGCACGCGCATCCATGTATAACTCTTCTCATAGCTATAGTATGTGAAAATAAGTGTATTCACTGAGCTGATGATCTGAATGAGAGAGAGAGAGATGCAAAGCGTGTGCAGAGCAGGGGGACACGAGGAACAGGATTGAAAACCGCTGCTTTAGAACATTCACAAACTTGTGAATCCATTAGAATCGTTAGAAGACAGAATCGCGATTCATAGGCTATATGAATAGATTTTTACATGCACCTCTAGTTTTCTCTTCCTCTTCTCTAAAGCAGCGCAGCAAGGCCTCGCCCCCTTTGCTGCCTTTTCCCGAGGGCGGGGTTTATCAGGGTTTGTTATGTCACGAACCCGGGAAGTAACTTGTTGTAGTCCCTACCAGCCGTTTTTGTAGG
>NW_015550822.1:395920-396826 GCF_001515605.1 Sinocyclocheilus anshuiensis | reverse complement strand
ATAGGAAATAAGAGAGTTATCGAGCAAGCTTGTTCTAAACTCCTGAAACATTGGTGTTTCATATTTTAGAGCAGTCACTGCAATTTATGAAAGAAATCAGTTAAATCTGTATGTGGGAGTGTGTGTTAAAAAAGCAGATGTAACCCCCTTTGTAATCCTTAACATTTTCATAAGTAACTGTAATTTAATTACATGTTTTTTCTCAGTAACTGTAACTGATTACAATTACTTTTATTTTGTAATTAAATCACGTAATTCCGTTACATGTAACTAGTTACTCCCCAACACTGCTGCTAACGCAATGCTCTACCACTGAGCCATAGGAACTACTTCATATTAAGGTTTCTCAAGAGTGATCGGCGATGCGATCGCACATTTCACAAGGTCCATTTCAGCTGTCACAAGCTGAGGGTGAATCTTAAGGCTTGCGTACATGCTTAATAGGGGACTGATGCTGTTTTAGTCACAACTGAATACTGCGTCACACGCCACACTCGTGGACAACGCTTCATGTGAATATCGCCTGTCCAATTCAGCCAGCGGTGACTCAGTCCACCACATTTTTATTCGCGGGTTTATTAAAATATACAACGAATTTCCATTATCTTGCTAAAGCTGGAAAATAATGAAAAGAGATTCCTCTCATGTAGCCTATCGCGACAAGTTAAGAATCATGATGAATCGCGGCTCGCGAGAATGGGGCTTAAATATCATAGAAATTAATTTAGCCCAAAACGTACTTATTCTATCCACTAAAATAACATGATAATACAAATAAAATGAGAAAATATAAATGATTTAATTTTTATATTTTATTCATAGCTCAGACAAAATCATGATTGGCTCTTGTCTGGGAGGGGGGTGCAGTGCCCCCCCCCGCCCACAACTCCGCCTATGCCCCTACTG
>NW_015550822.1:383055-395167 GCF_001515605.1 Sinocyclocheilus anshuiensis | reverse complement strand
TTAAGGAATCAGGGGGTGGAGATTGGTATGTTTAGGGGTGGACCTCTGGGAGATGGGTAAGTTTAGGGGTGAAGATGGGTGGGTTTAGGGATCAGGGGGTGGAGACGGATAGGTTTAGGTATATGTAAGGTGGGAGGAGTTGGATCTGGATGCAACCACGCCCCTTGGATCTTGTGTTCTGCAGTGAGGCCCAAATATCATAAAAATTACTTTAGCCCAAAACGTACTTATTCTATCCACTAAAATAACAAGATAATATAAACTCTGCCTACGCCTTTCAGCATCTTTGATCGCCGCAGTGGCGCAGAGGACTCAGCTGCTGCTCAGGAAACATTCGTGACCGGTGAGCCATTAATTAATTCCCTTTAACACAAACACATATCAAGCGTATGATAGGCATACATCTGGATATGGTGATACTGCATTAAGAGAAAGAGAAATTGAATCGTTAATGCAGAATCATAGAAAGTACTGTCTATCTGTAGAAAATGGACCTATAACAGTTTAGAAATTGGTATTGTTTCATTTGTTATACATTGCTGTCTGCCTATTTAGTACTTGCTCAAGTTAATAGCCCGTTGCCTTCTATTTTAACAGTTTGTAATATAACCAATAACGAACAAAACAAAACTTGAAAAGGTATTACCATTTAAGTACATGTGTGTTGCTATCTATATTTTTCTGATTTCACTGTCTTGATTGATCATCATTCAAGATGTGCTTTATAGCAGTACAGTAATTTAGTATCAATGAAGCGTTATTGGCATAAGCCAAGACTGCCAGCATTTTCCATATTAAAGAATTAAAACGGTCAGTACAGGAAAGAGTGTGGCAAAGGAATATAAGATGAGGGAGAAAATAATTAACAAGTATTCATAGAATACAATGGGGATGGATTTAGATGTGCCATAAGACCTATCTGTCTCTTTGTTACACTTATGATTGGTCTGTCCATTACAAGAAAAAATGAAGATAGTACTGCTATAGTACTGTAGCTGAGCACAGGTTTAGAAAAGTGTCTAGTCATAAAACAAACAGGTTTGGACATAGAAGAGTCAATAAAACATTCTCAGCATTGCAGTCAGAGCAGTCCTTTGGACTCAGAAGAGAAGTTTCAGGCATTGAGGTTACATTTAGGTAAAGTCTGTTTCATTCTAATGGTTCCCCTTTTTGGAAAAGTGTCATCATCTTATGATGTTCTCAAGTGATGACATATAAACAAATATGAAAATGCTGATGAGCAAATTTGACACATCTGTGACCACATGTGATTTGTTCCACTGATTGTATGTACTGTAGCAAACACCTAAATGTTTGTTTCATAGGAAATTTATTTATGCGGGTTCAAACATCCATGCTTTAAATCTGTCAGTTATACTGGAGTTTATAAGTTTACTGGAAATTATAAGAGTGAGTAAGTAAGTCAGTAAGTAAGTAAGTAAGGAAGGAAGGAAGGAAATAAGCAAGTACACTCTTAAAAATAAAGGTACTTAAAAGGTTCTTCACAGTGATGCCATAGAATAACCATTTTTGGTCCACAAAGGACCATTCAGTCAAAGGTTCTTATAAGGACAATCTCTTTCTTACCTTTTTATAATCTGAAGAATACTCAAAAGAAAAATTATTTTACGATACTGTTCACTTTATTTAAACAATTCATTTTAATTTAACACCATTGTATTAGATTTCTCGTTTAAACACAGTTGCATTGTGTTAAACTGACTTAAAACAGTTATGCTTTGGTTCAACTAAATGTTTTCAGTTTGAAAGAACATGTCAATTAAGTAGGTCAAAATATATGGAGATAAAATGATGCCTAAAAGATTCGCATGTGCAGGGTAAGATTTGTGAAAGTGTACATATTCTACATAAGATAGCAAGCGTAAATTAATTTTGCATTCGCAAGAAAATATTTGTAAAAGTGTAAATCACATTTCAAGTGTAAGAAAAGAAGATTTGCAGCCTTTTACTGTTTTTTTGTAAGTGTAATTCATGTATTGGGAAACTGCAACTTCATGCTAAGGCAAAATAAATATGATCTGTATTCTTCTGACTTCCATTTTTCCGCGCTTACACTTTTGGCACTGTTGTTTTGCCCAAATACAGCCAAAAGCCAAATTGCAAGCCTGTGCAAGCGAAAACAACCGTATCAAGAACTGGAAAACGGATTGACCGTGTAAAACTCTTTACGTTCAGGGAAATTAACTTGAGTTTGATTCAATCGAACCAAACAAAACAGGTGTGAATACATCCTTATTGTCTTGGTCAGCTTCCAAACGAACTATGGTACGGTTCGTTTAAGGTGTGAATATGACCCGACTTCGATCCGACCCAATTGCAGAAATCATGCTCAGAAACAGGCGCATATAGTGCTGTTATTTGCGTTTCAATGGCTTAAATCACTTGTTTTTAAATCACAATGCTTAAAAACACATGCAAATTATGAGTTTTTGTGACCATGGCGCACAGCAACGTGACGTGAGCGCTAAATAGGCTAAAGCTTGCCACAAAAATTACCATGACTATGTTGGGGAAAATAGTAAGGAGATATTTTAATTATTTATTAGTGTTTTATGAGTAAGTGTCTCAAAGATGAAGTTGATGATCCTGACTCGCCATCTCATCATTGGACGCTCCTTTAGAAAGAAATGCATCTTTACGGATTACATTATAATAAGAGTTTTTGTTTTGGATTTGAATTATTTCGTTTTGTAGCCATTTAAAGCTTTCAATAGAAATATTCATCATGACTGTTAGGAAAATATTTGCTGAGTTTCGGTGCATTTTTGTGAAGCACTCCTGTTCAAGACCGAGACGGCAAGCGCATCCTATTTGTTTTCTTTATTTTACAAAAGCACAATGTTTTCTTGATATTGTGAGTGTACACAAATAAAAATAGACCTTTTACAGTTCCGAACGATGTATTATTCTTACCTTTATGAGCAAAAATGACGGCGTATTTAATTTGTTTCCACTGATGTCGAAGCACGCTTCAGCTCTCCGCACAAACGATTGGATATGCACCTAATAGCGCACATTTATCTAGGTTAAATGTTTAAACTAACATTGTGATATGCTTTAAGTATTTTATAGATTTTATTTTCGGCAAGTCTTAATTACAACATCGTATGACATTGTCTCATATGATGCTCATAAGTTTCTTCATATTACGTTAGTATCTGATAACACCAAATCAGTAAAATAATAAAAATTGCACTACGAAAGATCTCCATGATTAGCCTGTTTTTGCACTTCCTGTTTTTCCCTGTTTGAGAATTTCTGTCCAATGAATGGATGATCTTAGCACACGTGTGGTTTTGTTTACAATTTCTGGTCCACTTGCAAAAAAGGGCAGTGTCGCACCAAACAAAAAAAATCTACATTGTATTTGGTCCGGACCAAAGCAAGTGAACTAGTGGCCTTTCTTGGTGTGAATACACTCTTAATGTCAGTAATAATTTCACCACCACCAACGCATCTAATAGCCTATTCTCTCTGAGTTTCCATGTTCCCTTATGAAAATTAGCCATGGTTTTAACACGAATAAAACCACAAATCATGGTTTTTGTAGCCATGGTAACCGCAAATTAACCATGGTTTTGTTACTTCAAATAATAATTTACAAATAAGTATTAAGATGATAATTTTTTGTGGTTATAAAAACAGACCTAAGCCAACAATAGCCTTTCAAATGACTTAAAATGCATTATATAAAAACAATGAGGCCATAATGATTGGTTAATTAATAATTATATGGTTTCATTGAATAACACTGTTAAAATACATAATGTAATACAAAATAAACAATTTATGTACATTACATGTTATTACAAATGTCTGCAAAGGGAGCCAAAGGCCTGGTAATTAGGCCTCGGATGAGACGTTAAACCGAGGTCCTGACTCTCTGTGGTCATTAAAAATCCAAGGATGTCTTTCGAAAAGAGTAGAGGTGTGACCTCGGCATCCTGGCCAAATTTGCCCATTGGCCTCTGATCATCATGGCCTCCTAACCATCCCCATATCTGCTGATTGGCTTCATCACTCTGTCTCCTCTCCACCAGTAAGCTGGTGTGTGGTGGGTGTTCTGGCGCACTATGGCTGCCTTCGCATCATCCAGGTGGATGCTACACACTGGTGGTGGATGAGGAGATAACCCCTGACAATGTAAAGCACATTGAGTACCTAGAAAACGCTATATAAATGTAATGAATTATTATTATTATTATTATATAATTGCTGCTGCTATACTTACAGGGCAATCAAATCCTTGTTTAATAGGCTATTGACCAAACATTTATTGCAAATATCCACTTAATCTTTCATTTTTGGCCACCTTTTTGCTTTTTATAGATGACACAGCCTCTATAATTTCTTCAACAAAAAACATGTGGACATCACATCCCTTACAAAAATTAACCATGGTTGCTTCATTTTCTTTTACATGATTTCTGAATGCTTGAGACTATAAAATCAATCAGACAACTGTATTAATAAAATCATAGCCATAGGTAACTATCTAGATTTGTAATGTGTAAATAATACAATTTATTTATTTACTTTTATATTTTTTAAAAGTTTTATCTTGACCACTATAGTATTTACTTCCATATTTTTTTAGGGGAGAGGGCACAACAATACAATCCTGCTTATGGCACCCATTTGACCAGCAGCGGCCCTGTCTTTACTCAGATACTTTAGTTAGGATGAACTTGATTGATTCATGTTATTTGGACATGGTATTTTAAGTTTACTCAATTCAGTTTAGTTCATATCATGCATTATGTATTTGAGTAGAGATAACATCTGTTATGTGGAACCACTGTCCATAATTGAATTAAGTTAGTTTAAAGTATCTTTTTTTTTTTTAAGTGAACCTTCTTTCACCACAAAGAACCTTTTGTGAAGCAGAACGGTTCTTCAGATGTTAAAGGTTCAAACCATTTAGACAAAAAAAAAAAAAAGGTTCGTGAAGCACCTTTATTTTCTAGAGTGTAAGTAAATAAATAAAATAAAATAATATAAATTGTTTTTTTTCTGCCTAGAATAAAAGGGTCAATGACTTGGCACATTTTGTCCAGATCTATTTATTCAAAATGCAATTTATACATACAATTACTTGTATAATGCATCTATAATGAGTACATTTTTAATTTCTGGATTAAAATTTATTTAGCCATTTTTGGGGTACATAAAGTCAAAAATATATCAGGATGATACAACTGAAAAGCACACTTAATTATAATAGACCTTTTTCCAAAAATGTTGATCTGTAGACATGTCTAAATGCACTTTTCATTAAATTTAAACTTTGGTATAAAGTAATTTGAAATCAACAAGATTTTAAGACATCTTTTAAAATAGAGCTTCCTTGGCTCATGGAACTCACATTTCTGAGGAGTTTGACGTAGATGGTCACACACAAGAGGAAATCTTTTAGTGGTCTTGTGATAGGAACTGTGAAAGTGCAATTATAATCTTATTCTAAACACTGTTGCATCACTCAACTGAAAGGGAAGGGAAGCACAGAAATAGTGTGTCTTGTGCCAATCACACATTTAACTTCTGCTGTTCTTTTTATTTTAGGTTCTAAAATAACAGAAACTCCAACAAATCATAAGGTCAGCAGTTTCAATCCATTGTGCTGAATGACACGAGCTTGTATTTGGGTGTGGATCAGTGCATTTCTCAGTCGACTACAAAACCCTAAAATGTTGCCCATTCAGACAATCTTGCTTTGTGGCATTTTTGCTCAAAGCCGCCTATCTCACGCTTTAATGTGGAATGTATGTTTGAGGAGTCAGAGAGTGAGGCACAAACCAGTATTTCAGGGCTTATCAGTGCTCTCAGTAGTTAATTCACTTGTTCCTCTCAAAATCAGTTAAACTGTAAAAGGGTTAAAGGGGGTTGTACAGCAGTACACCGATTCCCAGAACCAGCTTCAATTTATACACACAAAAACGTGTTTTAGAATTATATTTATTTACGATTTTAGTTTGACATTTAATAAGGATCAGTAGGGATCTTGTTATATCAAAATGTTTGATGCAGAATTCAACAAGCAACTATTTAAAAAAAAAAAAAAAGCTCTGTTATGAATGATTGAATGATTACAAACATCTGCTGCTGAGAGTGTCCTAGAAGGAAATAGGAGGGATTTGTAAAAAATGGGAGGGAAAAGAATGTCCATATAAAGAGACAATAAGTGAGAGGGAGGGAGAAGTGGATGTCTGTACACTTTGTTGAAGGAGTTGAAGATTCAGAAGTAAGTGTGCATCCGCATTCATGTGTCTTGCTGTTACTCATTTGACATTTTTGAAGTTTTCTTAATAAAACTGAACTAATTACATTTTTAATTCTTTTCAAGGACACTGGAGAAACTCCAAAACTGTTTGAAAAGAGGGCAGAGGAGTGCAGCAGAGAGAAAGAGGCAAGATGTTTGGCTGCCAGGGAGGCGGGTTGAGGGTACGGTCCTGGTTTACTCTGATATCTGGGTTAGTGGAATGTTTGGGGTTCGCGGGGGCTGTTTTTGGCTGGGCATCGTTGGTTTTTGTGCTCAAGACTGAAGGCTACTTCAGAAGTCTATGTGTGAATGCCACAATAAATGGAACTGCTGTTGAAGGTCAGCTGAAAATGCAAAACATATGCATTGTGTATGCATGTCTAGCTGTGGAAACTGTGTAGTACATTTAACATTTGCCGTGTGTTAGATTGCAGTAGACAGGATGAGCAGCTCTCACTCATCTTCACCATCGCATCCTTCATGAACAACTTCCTCACGCTGCCAAATGGCTTCCTGTTTGACCACTTTGGCACCACTGTTGCCAGGCTACTGGGAATGTAAGTCAGATTTGCGTGTATATTTGTCTGGCTAAAGATGCCTGTCCTGCATACCAATATCACAACCACACAAAAAAGGTAATACTATGATATTCTGTGAAGTATTCCAGCATATCTTGTGGCATACCATGGTAAACAAATATGGTAAACAGGCAGTACTAGGGTATTTGCACCTGATGCCATCATATTGCTGTTGTACTTTTTGCAAGGGATGTGTGTCCTATCCTTTTATTTTAAGGACTTTTTAGTGTTTTTTTATAAACACTATATTCACAAAATTGCTATATTTTGAGTGTAGTAATGGTTAAAGGCCATTGTAAGGCTGTTCACTCACCTGTTATCCATATGTTTGTGCCTCAAAAGCAATTAGGAGGGAAGTGTATTAAAATAGACTTTCATTTCTGCTGTGGGAAAAAGTAGAGGGATTGTGTGAGAACAGAGGGGTGATATTGCGACTGAGGGAAGGAGGGAAATTTGGCAGGACTGAGTGATCTGTGGTGCGCTGAGAATTTGGATGTTTTCAGCCTCTAGAGATTGCAAAATAAGGCAGAAATGATTGAATGTAGTTGTCACCAAATGTATTTGGACAAGTTCAAGTCACGCAGTACTATTGTGAAATATTATTGCAATTTAAAATAACTATTTTATATTTGAATTGTGTGATTTTATATATGTTGAATTGTAAGTGATTATCACGGCAAGCAGTGTTGCTGCTGTGTCCAATACAGACCAACCTCTTTGAAAGCATATGTCCACACAGCACATAAGTCTCTTTTATTTCGCAATTTAATGAATCCTTGCTGAATAAAAGTGTTAATGTATTAAAAAAAAATCTTACCGACCCCCAAATTTTAAAAGGTATTTTATGTGTGGCTTAAGTGTCCAAATATTTTTGGGGACACTTTATCTCTCAGCTCATAAATCTAAATCAGTATAGATAAATCAATCCCTTATGTGTCCATATGTTTTGAGACAGAAGGGCAGAGAAAACATCAAGTAGGCTCTGTCACCTATTTATTTAACCACTCTCATATTCTCATGTTATGATTTACTTTACAGATCGGTTTACACTGCAGGAATGTTGTTAATAGCCTTTTCAAGTCCTGGTAAATAGAGTTTTTTTTTTTTTTTATTTGACCTTTGGTATATTGATACATTTCATAAAAAAAAATCTTACCGACCCCCAAATTTTAAAAGGTATTTTATGTGTGGCTTAAGTGTCCAAATATTTTTGGGGACACTTTATCTCTCAGCTCATAAATCTAAATCAGTATAGATAAATCAATCCCTTATGTGTCCATATGTTTTGAGACAGAAGGGCAGAGAAAACATCAAGTAGGCTCTGTCACCTATTTATTTAACCACTCTCATATTCTCATGTTATGATTTACTTTACAGATCGGTTTACACTGCAGGAATGTTGTTAATAGCCTTTTCAAGTCCTGGTAAATAGAGTTTTTTTTTTTTTTTATTTGACCTTTGGTATATTGATACATTTCAGTTTGTTTATAGTCATAACCAATTTTCACTCCTGCAGTGAACTCCGTCCTCCTCTTCCCTGCTCTGTCCTTCATTGCTGTGGGAGGAATTCTGTTCTTGATGACCAACATACAGGTACTGAATATTTCATTATGCAGTGAGGCTTCAAACCCATTATGATACTTAGCAACAAATGCATGAGCTGCTTCAAAAAAGCTTTTCACTGGGTTTTCTCAGGATATGAGGGTGCTTTCTGATTTGACCTTCACATGCTGCACTGTTTTTTGCTGTAAAAAAAAGGGCAAATTTTGACAGTAACATGCCGTTTTCCATTAAAAATTTGTCATTTTCGAGAAAGTGGTCTGCTGCTATATATCGTGAATAAATGGCGTTCAAAGTCAACACTCAGAGACTGTGTTTCAAATCACACCTTACACCCTCATTCACTATTCCCTACATGAGTATAGTCCACCTGACAGAGAGAATGAAAACTAATGAGTGAATTCAGACACTGATGAACACCTGCTGTTAATGAAGAGATTCACTGTTGGAAAGAGAAACAAGACAAACACAAGAACTACAACAGACTTCAGCAACAGCCACTGTGTCTTTTAGATGCATTTGTTATGGCAGAATTGTTATGGTTGGTCAGGTGATGTTGTTTATTTCAAATAGTCATGATTTGCTAAATTGACACATGTATGTGTGTGTATATATATACAGTGGGTACGGAAAGTATTCAGACCCCCTTAAATTTTTCACTCAGAGGATCCCCAAATCCAGGTGTGAAAAACTTGTTGCATCTTTCCCAAAAAGACTCATGGCTGTATTAGATCAAAAGGGTGCTTCTATTAAATACTGAGCAAAGGGTCTGAATACTTAGGACCATGTGATATTTCAGTTTTTCTTTTTTAATAAATCTGCAGAAATGTCAACAATTCTGTGTTTTTCTGTCAACATGGGGTGCTGCGTGTACATTAATGAGGAAAAAAAATTAACTTAAATGATTTTAGCAAATGGCTGCAATATAACAAAGAGTGAAAAATTGAAGGGGGTCTGAATACTTTCCGTACCCACTGTATATATATATATATATGTATGAATGTTGTTTAAAAAATAATAATTTCCCAGTGTTTTACAGCATGACATTAATCACTATTGTGACAACCAGAAAATAAGAAGAATTTAAGAACTACTATATCATTCACACTCAAAGAGAGACATCAAGAATCAGCATATGTATCTCAACAATGGTGACAATCAAAAGCTTCATGCTGCAATGCATGCTGGGTACCAGCACAGTACAAAACTCATCCATGACTCCCAGCATGCATTGCAGCATGAATAAGTTACGGCACTGAATTGTCCACTTATTTTCTTGAATTCTTACTATGCGTATTTATTTTTGCTTTTGTTTTTGTGTTGAGTTTTGGTAGCATGTTTTGTGATGTTTAGAATTGATCTGTTTATTTATTTTGCTACCATTGTTGAGATTCATATGCTGATACTTGATGTGTGTGTCTAAATGACAAGTTTTTTGGGGTTTTTTTTTTTTTTTAAATGAGTGATGTGTTTTAATGGTCTTTCATAATTGATTGTTCAGCTGTGCTTGTTCTTTGCTGTAGTATCAATATTCAGTAAGAGAAGAGACAATGGATATAATAAGTAAATCAGGAGTAAGAACATGATTATTATTATCAATTCATAAACAAAAATGCCAGATTTCTTTTTTGACTCTTTTGCCATAACAAACATTTTTCAAAAACACATAGTTACAGCAGACAAAGAAAAGTTAATGTTAAAAAGTCAAGGTTCAAGAACCCAAATAAAGTAAACGCTGATCACCATGGTAGAGAAAAAACAAACAAACAAAAATATCTAAACCTCTGTAACTCTCAATAAGATCTTCTGTAGACGTCTGATAGAAATAAAGTCAATCCAGTTGGTAGTGTGAAGCTGGTAATTCTGTTTTTAGGTGTTACTTTAACACTCTGTAGTGTGGACACATTATGTGTTCATTTAAAACTGAGGAGTGTGCTGTGGGGTTTAAAGGGTTAAATATGTAAAATGACCCCCCCCAAAAAACGTAATTTAACAGTAATAAACAGTAATTCATTTACGGCAACAAACTGTAGAAAAACAGTAACATGCTGGCAACCGAGCTGCCAGTAGATTACCATTAATTAAAGGAAAAAAAACGTAATATACTGTAAAAAATAACAGTCAGATTTACCAAACAAAAGTTAATTTCACTAAAATATTAGTGAATGCTCATAGAAAAAAAGCTTGTGATTCTGTCATTAATGAGCCATGTTTGTGGGCTGAAAGACCTCAAGGCTTTTTTAAGAGTTCAAAAACGTGTAGCAATGAGGTGACCTGAGAATTGATTATAAAGAGAATTTCTTGAGAAGTTTCATCAAACATCCACCATGAAGAATGGTATGTTGTTTATGTTTGGGGTGTCTGAGAAACCTGAATGAAGGCTATGAATTTTGGACTTGTTTAAATGTTCTTTTCTGTGATGTGTTGTTGAGCTTATACAGTCACATGTCTGTTCATCAAGAATCTGAAAGGGAAATAACCAGATCATAATTATATGGGACCCTAAACATAAAGACAGTAAAGGTAGTATTTTTAATAACAAGACTCAGATATTTTTGTTGCAAATGAAACTTGCATGACTTGTAATGCGTTACCCCCAACACTGTCTGTTTCTGACCTTTAGAATGAAATGTCATGTTTTAGAAAACTTTTATATGTAAAGTACCTTTGTTATGTTTGGCTACCCTTTTCTTATGTGAAGTGATCATGAAGGCAAGTGGTGTTGCTGTTGTGTCCAATACAGACCAACATCTTTGTAAAGCATATCTCCACACAGAACATAAATCTCTTTTTTCGAAAGAGCAAGAAATAGTCCTTTTTCTTGTTTTCGATTATATGAACCTTTTAACTAATGTCCTCTTATAGGATGTTTTGTGTATGATCAAGCAGAAATCTCATCTGCTGTCTTTAGGTGGCGAATATCTTTGGCAAGCACCGCTCCACTATAATCACTCTGTATAATGGAGCCTTTGATTCTTCCTCTGCAGTTTTCCTCATCATCAAGGTAAGAGGCAAATAAAACACCTCACACTGGAGAGAAAGATAAGATTGTTGGTGAAATCTTGAATCATGATGGTCACATCTATCTCTTTCAGTTGCTGTATGAGGATGGAGTCTCTCTGCGAGGGTCTTTCCTGTTCTTGGCCTGCTGCAGTGTCATTCATCTGTTCCGGACATTTGTGCTGATGCCTCGTACACATATCCCATACCCGCTTCCGGAGAACTACACCTATGGGTAAACAAAACATTCAACACCTCTTCCTTCAGAAACATGCAGAGAAGAGTTTTTTTTATACATATTTGTATTAGCTGCAAACAATGAGAACTTTGCCTGCAGGAAAACAACAAACACCAAGATGAGCAGTCAGTGTTTTGTTTCGTATTGTTTTATTATTTCATTACATTACATTTAGTCATTTAGCACCGTGTTTCCCAACCTTTTTTTAGTCGCGGCACCCTTTGGAAATTTTAACAAACTTGTGGCACCCTACAAAATAAAGAATTTCTAACTTCAATATGATAATTTGAAAAGTATAGATATTCGGTACAGCAGGGAAGAACTGCTGAATATAATGTCATACAGATATTTTTTATATTATTAA
The DNA here is from genome assembly GCF_001515605.1 of Sinocyclocheilus anshuiensis. NCBI lineage: Eukaryota > Metazoa > Chordata > Actinopteri > Cypriniformes > Cyprinidae > Sinocyclocheilus > Sinocyclocheilus anshuiensis. The sequence continues at coordinate 383,147 of NW_015550822.1, read as the reverse complement.
AAAATTGTCCATCAATGGTGGCAATCAGTAGGCTAATTTCTAATGAAGAGACTAATATATATGACAGATTTTAATGTAGGCTTTTATACATA
>NW_015550822.1:377347-382919 GCF_001515605.1 Sinocyclocheilus anshuiensis | reverse complement strand
TTTTTTTTATTTTACAGTGGGGTAATTTTGGTGCAGTAGCACGAGATAGCTTGATTTCAAACTTTGAATTGAATAAAAAATGACAAGTAAGCAGTCAGTAATAAAATAAGAACAAATAAAGAAATTAATAATGATAGCACAAATAAAAAATAACAACAGGCCTTCGAATTAAATAAATAGCTTTTTAGTTTTTCAGGTAGGTCTAACAGTAGTTTTTTTTTTTTTTTTTTTACCAATTATCCAAATAATGTTTAGTCCTAGAATGCTATTATTATCAGAGCACGTGAGCATAACATAGCGGTTAGCAGATCAATGAATGAGAGGGCAGTGTTACCAGAGTTGCCCATATACCACACCATGTTACAACACAGTAGGGTTATTGCAGACAGAAACAACACTGTACTACATCGATGTTTCCTGTCGGCTCAATTTTTGAGTGGACTTTGCTGTTCCGATTCGCATGAACGGTATACTCAGACACCTCACCTCTCCAAGATACCTTGAAGGACCTATCTGAGAGGTAAGACTCAAACCATTGGAGTGCGGTTCCTGAGATGCCCTTTGCTAATAGGGTGATAGGAGGATCTGGTGGTTAACTGTGTCAAAAGCAGTGGACCGATCCAGCAAGATAAGTGTTGAAGATTTGAAATCCGCTCTTGCCAGTCTTAGGGCTTCAACAACTGAGAGCAAGGTCTTGTTGAATGTCCACTTCTGAAACCAGACTGGATGCTGTCGAGGAGGTTGTTCTGTGTGAGAAAGGCAGAGACTTGGTTGAATACAGCTCGTTCAAGTGTTTTTGCAATGAAAGGAAGAAGGGCATGAATGTATAATATGAAAGAATTATTTCATATTATCTACTCATTTCTTTTGTCTTTTTTTTTTAAGGTGAAATACCTACTTCAGAATGATGGTATTCAGAATGCTTGTTCTTCACAGATTGACTTTATGCTTCACTGTCTATACCGGATATGTTTCCTCTAACAATGCTTTGCCTGTGTCTGTCTCTTATTTACTGTGGTAGGATGAAATGTGGAGGGACTCGGGATTATGCAGTTGCAAAGGTCGAAGAGAAAAACATCCAAACTTCCCAGTCTGAGGAGCAAATGCCATTTAAAGAGACTTCTCCTCAAGGCCAAAACACAGACAAAATGGGTAAGGACATGTTCAACACTTCACAGCGGTGCCACTAAACACATAATACATATGCTGTGTCTACTATATACCTTTGCAGTATAAAGATGACTATCAGAATAGCCCACACGTTTAAGAAAAACAAACAAAAAAACAAACAAACATAAAACTACAATGTAACATACACTGTAAAAAAGAGCTGTAATGTTTATTGAGAAAATGTTAGTCAAAACCTATTAATTTGTTTACTCTAAGTTATGTTATCATATATGGTGAATATCTGTAAATGGCTTAAGATCATATTATATGCAATTTTACTGTAAAATACTGTCAAATGTATGGTTATCGCAAGTATTGTAAATCTATGAATTACCACAGAATTTATGGTGGAAAATAATAAAAAGACATTCCCAGTGCCTGCGTGACACATCACATATGATCATATTTTATAAATTAATTTTCTTTCTGGACAGGTCACTTATGATTAACTTTGATTTATCAGTTTTACCATCTGTATTATGCTGGTTATCATTACATTTTCTGTAAACTGAAGGATGTAAATATATTTTTTACAATGCATTTACTAGTGATTTTATAGTCACTTCCTATCTAAGTGCTTGATCACACTAAGCTGCAATGTGCTTGAAACAACAGTCATCAGCCACATTATTGTCCTGAATTTTCTCTGCTATTGTGACTAAGCACTTGCATTACATGTTCCTTCCCCTTTTACTTTTACTAATACTTCATTGTAAAATATATCATGTGAAGTGTGTCAACATCATGAATGTATGTGTTTTTGTCAGAGCGAAGTTTCAAGAGCTGTTTGCTTTCCTGGTTCTTCTTGTGGCATCTGCTGTGGCTTTCAGTGATGCAGTTGAGACACTACTTGTTCATCGGGACCTTAAACCCGATGCTGAATCATCTGGCTGCTGGAGACCCAGGCCTTGGTATACACACACATACCACACAGACACACAGTCTCTTTATCTTCATGTCCAGCTATTTATGGGCAGGCGAAGCCATGCCTTTGAGCAGTATGAACAGATATAGACATGCCAACAGGCTCCGACTGTGTCATGTGTGTAAACTCATGAGCTTGAGTTTTTGTCATTTTCTCGGCTGTAAACAGTCATGTTGTTTTTGCTCACAGTCAGTAGATACACAAATGCGTTTGCATTTACTCAGCTGTGTGGGATCCTGTGTGCCCCCTGGAATGGTCTCATCATGGATCGCCACAAAGGAAAGCAGCGAGAACCGGGTCAGCACATAAATGCACACATTTTCTTAGGGTCATATGATGAAAAATCAAATTTTCTTTGGAAGTATTGAGTATGCATTATATGAAAACATTAGAAAACTCACTCCCTAGACCAAAAAGAGCATTTATTAAATTCCTGACATAAATGTAGAATACTGAGCTGCTATCTGAATCACCTTTATGAGATTGTCCGGGTCATAGTCATCAAGCATGGCATTAGCATTATCATCGTTTTCATCATCATTGGTTAGGTCCAGATTTATCTGCAGTTGGTGTACTTTGTAAAAAATGCTGAATATCCATTTATGCAACAGACAAACAGTATATACTGTATAGGCTATTATCTGCTAAAATGCAGATTTGTCACACAACAACTTTTACGCAAATTAGATTGGGGAGGCATTAGTAAGTTTGATTTGTTTTAATAATTTATTTACAGAAGAACTATTTCAAATGTATTAAATAACAACATTATATTCATTTACTACGGAGTTAAAAATATTATTTAATAACTAGTAAAAATTTAATTATTATTTAATTAATAGTAAAATCCTTTCCCCACCCCGTGAAGAATTTAAGAGAAAAAAGAATGATTTTACAGAATTTAAATCAGTATTTAATTCATATTGTTGATCATATATACCATATAAATAAACTATTGCAACAAATTGCTTTAGTTCAATGATAACATAAAAGCAGTTTATTTAATGTTTAATAATATGCCTACAAAAATCACACTTATTTTTCTGACAGTGTAAATTAATTTGTAAAATACTGTGCTACACAGGACAAAGTGAACAAGAGGCAGACTTGAAGGCAGCCATATTGTCTCTGTCGCTGACGGCGCTGCAGTGTGTGCTGTTTTCAGTGTGTGCCGCCACCCCCATCCTTCCTCTGCTGTACCTCACCTTCATCCTGCAAGTCCTCAACAGATCCTTCCTCTACGGAGGAAATGCTGCTTTCATCAGTGTGGCGTGAGTCATCATAGACCTATAAGAACATTTAAAGGGATAGTCCACCCAAATATGAAAACAACCTGTACAAACCTGTATGACTTAATTTAGTTGATAAATCCCAAAAGGAAATATCTTAAAGAAATAAAATAAAACCGTTTTAAGAAAGAAAGGAAAAAAAATATACATATTTTGAAATTACATTAGGGTAAATAACAAGTTAGATGTATATTACTCTTGTGAAAAAGAAATACACTTTAGCATACTTTTAAAAAATGTTCGAAAATAATATATCTTAAAATAAGTGTGAACAGAATTTAATGTGTGCAGACACTTAACTGCATGTTATTTACAATTAAATGAAAATGTATTCTAGTTTAAATGTATATTAAATGCAGTTATATGAACTGACACACTTAAGTAGGACTTTAAGTATATCTACTTTAAGTATGTCATTTCATAATTACTTATATTGTCATTAAAGTAAACAATACATTCATGTAATTTCTGTTGAAACCTTTGTCACATACTAATATATTTGTAATTTCACATTAGTAACAATGAAATTGCAATTTAATGCATTTCAGATATATTCACTTTAACTGTAATATCAAATAACATACTACAGGTAAAAATTATAATCAAGTACATTGCATGTGTATTAGTATGTTAGTCAACACATCAACAAATGAAAGTGTACTTTTAAGCATGACAAAATGTTATTAAAATGATTTAAAATGTACTTTAAAGTAAAACATTTCACTGGACATTATTAAAGTGCATTTTTAAAATGTGTATTTAACGGTGTTAAAATCCAGTCATGACAGTGTAGTCTCTAAGTACACTTAAGTGGCCCTTTATTTCATTAATATTAGATTATCTGCAAGTACAGGTATTAGTAGTTTATGTATAATTGTGAATATGTTTGTGAAGGTAGTTTTTATTTTTATTTTTCAGGTTTCCATCCGTACATTTCGGAAAGCTATATGGAACGGTGATGGCTCTCTCAGCTGTGGTCTCGCTGCTCCAGTATCCCTGCTTCACCCTCATTAAAGGACCACTGGGTGGAGACCCTTTTTATGTAAGCTTCTGAATGCTTTTAGTTTGTCCTTCCCACACGTACGTGCATTTTGTGATAAGGTGAGGTCACATTAGCAAAATTTCACTGGCAAAAAAATATCCATTGTCTCTTGTCAATAGTGTAGCGATATATGAGTTCACGTAGAAGTCACGTTCAATTCAGAAAATCCAACTTGAACTCATTGCAAAATATGCACTGCAAAATCTTTCGCTCTCACGTGAAATGACTGATTATGTTGATTCATATTTAAATGACAGGATTTTTCCTGTGAAATTTCACAGAACAACAGTAAATGTGACCACAACTTTAGATTAAAATAAACATATACAGTATGTGAGCTAATGACCCAACTGTATTATAACCTTCCAGTGGAGATCATGTTTTAGCTTTCATAGTGTGTGATTATTGCAGATATGTACACAGAAATATTGATTATGGTTTATTGATTAGTTTTTTATTATTATTTATTTCTATGGCTTTGTCGTTCCTTGGAACTTGTTTCTCTAACATTAGCCTATTCAAGTCTGACAAACAACTCACATTTTTCTATTTCTTGGGAAGAAAAAGGTTGGAGTCGGCTTCAGAATAAGAAACCGCTGTTTATCTTTTGAAATCCTCTCTGAAAGGCATTTGTTTGGCAGACAAAGATTCAGCATATTTGTCATTTTTCTGAGAAGTTTGAAACGGTTATGTTCTGTTCACACAACCATCAAGAAAAAAAACAAAAGAACTGTTTATTCAAAGAATTTGACATTTTAAAAAGCCCCTGTTTTAGAACAAGTGTTGATTAAACTGTAATAATTGATTTCTCTAGGTGAACATCGGTCTGACCGTTCTGAGTCTCCTGGCCTTCATCAACCCTCTTTATGTTTACCTGCACGGTCGGCGTCAAGCAGCCCAGCGAGCCAGTTCCAACAAAAGTGCCTCTTCATAAGCCCTCTCTATACCTGACCTATGACTTTGAAAACTGGTTTCTATTTCTTATTAGTTTTTCTTTACAAAACTACACAAATGTATGGTGGAAAGAAATATTTTACTAACCTTTCAGTGCCCTGTTTTGCAGAGGTTGACTCTTGACCCTGTGATGGTATGCGGTGTGTTATCTCTGCTGGTCATAGCAGGAAATCGACCACTTCCCCACCCTCT
>NW_015550822.1:375391-376932 GCF_001515605.1 Sinocyclocheilus anshuiensis | reverse complement strand
ATGAATATATCAATCATAAAGATATTATAAATCATAAAGGGACCACCATTAAAATGTGATATGACATGCATGTTTTTTCTTTTGACCAAACAGGAGAAATGTTTGCAAATGAATCTATCCCCTAGTAAATACCGATTTTATCTTTAACTAACTATAACGCCAGCTAAGCAGTTAATCCATACATGTGCACAAACATGTAATACTCAGCAAATGTTTACATGCTCGTTGGTTGTAGGAGCCCTCTGCTGGACACTGTGTGAATCACATCCTCCTCGGTGCTCCTAATGAAGTAGCTGTTATTTAGTCTACTGTCTGTAAGATCTCTTTTACAAATATCAGTATTACTCCAAATAAAGGGAATTTTTATAAGAAGTTTAGTGAAATTGACTGAATTTGTTACTGTTGTCATGTTTGTTCATAACTTCTTAAAATCTTGCCAGAACCTGTAAACGTCCTGAAACATTGCTTCCTGTGAGTTCTTAAGGTGCCATTAACCAATCGGTGTTGTCATGACGTCATTGTCCAGCAACTTCAGTGTGATTAGTCACATGCCATTTTTTCTTTTTTTTTTTTTTTTAATTTTTTTTTTATGCACATTAGTTGCTGGATCTTAATAAGGAGCAATAAGTAGCCAGCCTTGTGACCGTGAACATTACACTAAGAAAATATCCGATGAAAAATGAAGGCACTGGTTATCTTCCACCAGAGATATTATAATTAAAAAAATATGTTTAATTGTTTTTTATTTGTTTGTATTTTCTGTTTTTATTTTAATTTAAGTAATTCTGGTGTGTATTTTTTTCAAACGTCTAATTTGAATTACTTTTTTTTAAAGTTTTTATTTTAATCAGAGTTTATATATGTGTGTGTGTGTGTGTATGTATATATATATATATATAAACTTAAATTTAAAGCTTACTGTGGCCCTCTTGGCTAGGCTTGCTGAGGCTGCCTAGTGAGTCCCAGCTGCCTAGTTGAGAACCACTGGCTACTTGAAAATAATCTACATAAAACAGTCAGAGTCAACTACAGTGAAGTACAGCATACAGCATAGATTTGCTCTTGAGTTGAACCCAAAGCCCACTTTTTTGTTCTTTAAAGAATCTTGAAAAATAAAATTGTAGCAGTTTCCACAAAATTATTAAGCAGCACAACTGTTTTCTAAATTGATTGTTTCTTGAGCACCAAATCAGCATATTAGACATGACACTGAAGAAATGAATGCTGATCATTTAGATTTTCTATCACAGGAATCTATAACACTTTATTAAACAGTTATTTTAAATTGTAATTGTTCTTCATATTTTTACTGTTTTTACTATGTTTCTGATCAAGTCAACTTTGGTGAGCATAAGAGATTCCTTTTGAAAACATGAATTATTCCAGAATTTGACTGTTAGTATATATACAGTATATATATATATATATATGTATGTGTGTGTGTGTGTGTGTGTGTGTGTGTGCGTGTGTTTTTGTGATTTATGAGGACACAAATTTGTATAATGACATGGGTATGACATAGGTATTACAACGAGAAGGTG
>NW_015550822.1:374413-375334 GCF_001515605.1 Sinocyclocheilus anshuiensis | reverse complement strand
TATGAATATATCAATCATAAAGATATTATAAATCATAAAGGGACCACCATTAAAATGTGATATGACATGCATGTTTTTTCTTTTGACCAAACAGGAGAAATGTTTGCAAATGAATCTATCCCCTAGTAAATACCGATTTTATCTTTAACTAACTATAACGCCAGCTAAGCAGTTAATCCATACATGTGCACAAACATGTAATACTCAGCAAATGTTTACATGCTCGTTGGTTGTAGGAGCCCTCTGCTGGACACTGTGTGAATCACATCCTCCTCGGTGCTCCTAATGAAGTAGCTGTTATTTAGTCTACTGTCTGTAAGATCTCTTTTACAAATATCAGTATTACTCCAAATAAAGGGAATTTTTATAAGAAGTTTAGTGAAATTGACTGAATTTGTTACTGTTGTCATGTTTGTTCATAACTTCTTAAAATCTTGCCAGAACCTGTAAACGTCCTGAAACATTGCTTCCTGTGAGTTCTTAAGGTGCCATTAACCAATCGGTGTTGTCATGACGTCATTGTCCAGCAACTTCAGTGTGATTAGTCACATGCCATTTATGGAACAGTAACTGTGTAAATAAGTAAATGGATAAACAACTGCACTTTAACTATGGTTCTATGTAGAGGGCCTGTTACAGGTTGCCAAAAAGTGAAGAAAATTACAAATTAGTAGCCCAGACATGGCATTAAAAGCTTTGTGAATCAAAACTTGTTATATTTGTTACAGATGTAAAACATTTACCCAAGGTGCACCAGCAGATGGCGCACAAGGTGGTGTTTTGTATAAAGCTTTGCACCCAAATACACATGCTAAATAAAGTAAAAAAAATGTCTGTTTAATGTTGTGCATCTTTATTTTTTTTATTTATTTTTTTTAGCGTTGTAATTGTTGTAATTACGATTATGCTAGAACTATATAT
>NW_015550822.1:371524-373630 GCF_001515605.1 Sinocyclocheilus anshuiensis | reverse complement strand
TGCGTGCGTGTGGGCGGGCGTTTTTGTGATTGATGAGGACACAAATTTGTATAATGACATAGGTATTACAACGAGAAGGTGATTTATGAGGACATTTTGAGTGTCCCCATATTTCAAAAGGCTTATAAATCATTCAGAATGAGTTTTTTTTGAAAATCTAAAAGTGCAGAACGTTTCCTGTAAGGTTTAGGTGTAGGGCGATAGAAAATATGGTTTGTACAGTATAAAAACCATTACACCTATGGAGAGTCCCTACAATTCACAAAAACAAACCTGTGTGTGTGTGTGTGTGTGTGTGTGCGCTAAAATACCAACATAACAAATCCTGCAGAATGCACTAGATGACATCAATTTCATTTTAAATTATGATACAAATGTTTTTGGGTGAGCGGGTTAAATAATTAATCTAAACTCTAACTGAAGTGAGTGGGCTATTTACTCTCTTTTCAAATTATTTTCATCCTTTTTTGCTCTTTATCTATTTTTCTCTCTCTCTCTGAACATCCTTTCAGTGTTATAAACTGTTTGGGATATGACGGTCTGACATCGCCACTAAAAATACTAATGAACAAAAAAGACTCGCAGAAATAGATAGACGAGGGCGGCAGTGTAAAATGACTGATTGTGAAACTTAGTCAGTGAGATGAATGTGACAGAAAGATGGGAAGGCTCTAATAATTACTATAAATGGAAATGCTGGGATTTAAGGAAGCACAACAAAAACATTGGTTATAATTAGTGCTTTGACAAGGACATACAGTGCTGCTTGAAAGTTCGTGAACCCTTTAGAATTTTCTATATTTCTGCATAAATATGACCCAAAACATAATTAGATTTTCACACAAATCCTGAAAGTAGACAAAGAGAATGCAGTCAAACAAAGGAGACAAAAATATATACTTTGTAATTTATTTATTGAGAAAAATTATCCGGTGTTTGTGAGTGGCAAAAGTATGTGAATCTTTGCTTTCAGTATCTGGTGTGACCCCCTTTTGCAGCAGTAACTGCAGGTAAAGTTTCTTGTAACTGATGATCAGTCCTGCACAACAGCTTGTAGGAATGTTAGCCCATTCCTCAGTACAGAACCACTTCAGCTCTGTGATGTTGGTGGGTTTCCTCCTATGAACTGCTTGCTTCAGGTCCTTCCACAAAATTTCAATTGGATTAAGGTCCGGAATTTGACTCAGTCATTCCAAAACATTAGCTTTGTCCTCCTTTAACCATTCTTTGGTAGAACGACTTGTGTGCTTGGGGTCGTTGTCTTGCTGCATGACCCACTTTCTCTTGAGATTCCGTTCTCGGACAGATGCCCTGACATTTTCCTTCAGAATTTGCTGGTAACATTCAGAATTCATTGTTCCATCAATGATGGCGAGCCATCCTGGACCAGATGCAGCAAAACAGGCCCAAACCATGATACTGCACCACCATGTTTCACAGATGGGATAAGGTTCTTATGCTGGAATACAGTGTTTTCTTTATCTAAACATAACACTGCTCATTTAAACCAAAATGTTCTATTTTGTCTCATCCATCCACAAAACATTTCTCCAGTATTCCTCTGGCTTGTCCACATGATCTTTAGCAAACTGCAGACGGGCAGCAATGTTCTTTTTGGAGAGCAGTGGCTTTCTTCTTTTGACTCTGCCATGGACACCATGGTTGTTCAGTGTTCTCCTGATGATGGGCTCATAAACATTAACATTAGCCAATGTGAGAAAGGCCTTTAGTTGCTTAGAAGTTAGCCTGCAGTCCTTTGAAACCTAGTGGACTTTTACACGTCTTGCTTTTAGAGTGTTCTTTGTTGGTGGACCACTCCTGGGGAGAGGGTAACAGTGGTCTTGAATTTCCTCCATTTGAACACAATCTGTCTGACTGGATTGGTGGGGTACAAACTCTTTAGAGATGGCTTTGAAAACTTTTCTAGCCTGATGAGCAACAGCAACTCTTTTTCTGAGGTCCTCAGAGATCTCATTTGTTTGTGCCATAATACACTTCCACAAACATGATCAAACTTTGATAGATCCCTGTTCTTTAAATAAAACGGGGCACACACTGACACCTGATAGTCATCTCACTGATTAAAAACACCTCTGAACAGATGGA
>NW_015550822.1:371103-371477 GCF_001515605.1 Sinocyclocheilus anshuiensis | reverse complement strand
TGAACCCTTTAGAATTTTCTATATTTCTGCATAAATATGACCCAAAACATAATTAGATTTTCACACAAATCCTGAAAGTAGACAAAGAGAATGCAGTCAAACAAAGGAGACAAAAATATATACTTTGTAATTTATTTATTGAGAAAAATTATCCGGTGTTTGTGAGTGGCAAAAGTATGTGAATCTTTGCTTTCAGTATCTGGTGTGACCCCCTTTTGCAGCAGTAACTGCAGGTAAAGTTTCTTGTAACTGATGATCAGTCCTGCACAACAGCTTGTAGGAATGTTAGCCCATTCCTCAGTACAGAACCACTTCAACTCTGTGATGTTGGTGGGTTTCCTCCTATGAACTGCTTGCTTCAGGTCCTTCCACAA
>NW_015550822.1:348859-371041 GCF_001515605.1 Sinocyclocheilus anshuiensis | reverse complement strand
AGTAACGTTTCTTGTAACTGCTGATCAGTCCTGCACAACCGCTTGTAGGAATTTTAGCCCATTCTTCAGTACAGAACCGCTTCAACTCTGTGATGTTGGCGGGTTTTTTCCTGCAAACTGCTTGTTTCAGGTCCTTCCACGACATTTTAATTGGACCGGACTTTGACTTTGTTCTTCTTTAACCATTCTTTGGTAGAATGACTTGTGTGCTTGGGGTCGCTGTCTTGCTGCATGACCCACTTTCATTTGAGATTCAGTTCTCGGACAGATGCCCTGACATTTTCCTTCAGAATTTGCTGGTAACATTCAGAATTCATTGTTCCATCAATGATGGCGCACTGATACCTGATAGTCATCTCACTGATTAAAAACACCTCTGAACAGATGGACTCTAATGTCACCTTCAAATTAACAGCTAATCCTAGAGATTCACATAGTTTTGCCGCTCACAGATATGTAATATTGGATAATTTCCCTGAATAAATAAATGACAACGTATATATTTTCATCTCATTTGTTTGATTGGGTTCTCTTTGTCAACTTTCAGGACTTGCATGAACATCTCGTTATTTTTTGGGTTATATTTATGCAGAAATATAGACAATTCTAAAGTGTTCACAAACTTTCAAGCAGCACTGTATGTGACCCTGGGCCACAAAACCAGCCATAAGGGTATTTTTTTTTTTAATTGAGATTTATACATTATCTGAAAGATAGGACAATATTTGGCCGAGATACAACTATTTGAAAATCTGGAATCTGAGGGTACAAAAAAAAAATAATAATAAAAATGAGAAAATCATCTTTAAAGTTGTCCAAGTCCTTAGCAATGCATATTACTAATCAATAATTAAGTTTTGATATATTTACGGTAGGAAATTTACAAAATATCTTCATGGAACATGACCTTCAATTAATATCCTAATGAGTTCTTAGGGCCTGATAATGTTCAAATCTTCTGCCCTTGGACATCTGCTATTTTGAAGGTAACTGAGCAATTTGGAGAGCAATCAGTGGATTTGTCTCAGATCTGCAGGTGTTCTCTTAAGGTGTCACAGCTGTAAGTAGACATCTTTGAAAAAGAGGGAATTACTCATTTAGAGTTTTCTGTTCTTGGTGTATCTCTGCTGTTGCTGTGCTGTAAGCCTTAGCTGATCAGTATCTAGGCCTTTAATTACAGGCATTGTGTTACTTCCGTAGCCAGTCACTATCGCTCATCTTTACTCCATTCTGTAGCTCAGCCATCCCACAGAACTGACACATTTTGGCTTCTTCCTTTTTTCCTTGCTTCCTTGGAAGAATTTGATGTCTTTCGCTTTCAGTATCCAGCATCTGAAGGATCACGGTTTACAAATATTTTGGAGATAAACCGGGGATAAAAAAACTGCTGATTTTAACCATTTTGTAGATAAAAGCAGTTTGATTATTTGCTCTCTGCCAACAGCTTGTACCATTAACTGTGTTCTCTCTCTCATACACGTTCTCTTCATCTCTCTGCATCATTAATTCTGCGTCATAATGGCTTGGGATATGACAGGGACAGTCTTTGTATAAAAATAGAGATGTATGAATGAATAGACAGCAGATAGACAGATGAGGCAGGCAGAAAAAAAGGAATGGAGGTAAATATTAGTCACTGAGACAAAGATGACAGTGATGATAAGGTTCTGCTCTCTATTACAGGAAGTGTATAAATCGTAAGAGTAAAGCAAAGTCATTATTTAGACAAAAACAAGTCAGATAGCTAAGTATAGAGGTAAACAGAGTTGACAGAACTAAACAGGTGGGAGAATATTTTGTTGGGGGGGGGGCACATTTCCATTAAAGATGTAGGTGACTTTGTTTCTTCAGTAGAACACATTTGATAGGGCTGCACGGGTAGGCAAAAATCCCTGCTGGGCGCTGATTTTTTACTGAGTTGAGGGAGATTAATCAGTAAAAGAGCGAGAGCCCTGCAGGTCACTCGAGGAAGTGTGTAGTGTTTTGTAGTATGAGACCGAAACTGTGTCTGTGTCCGTATGAATGTCTGTATGAGTGATGGTGAATGTATGAGGAAATAAATAAATTCCATATTGGGTGGGCACCCCTTCCTGGCAGAGTGTGGACGCAGCTCTTGCCACACCTGAGAGGGATGAATGACTGATGATCCCTCTAGATAAAGGGAAAAAGAATGAGCCCTGTTTGAATAAAGGGACAAGAAGTGTGAATGTGTTTAGGAAAATGGTATCAATAAAAATTGAATCAAGATCTCTTATAGGCTTTTGCATTTTGATGTCTATGTGAAAGAGAAGGAGAAAATTTTCAGAGATCAGTGCAGTAGAAGTGAGATCAAGGTACTAAGTTAAATAAGTATATATATTAAAAATAATTAAAAGTGCGGACAAAATAATAAAGAGAAGTGAGACTATCAATAAATACAAAAAAGGGTAAATGCATCAGACAGAATAAAGACTAAAATTAGGAGAAATTGGCTAAAATAATTAAAGTAAATAGAAAAAACTGGATTATAATATTATAGGAAAAAAGTATGGCAGCCACTCCGGTGGAAATATTAGGTATCCACTATATCCACTGTGTAAAGAGTTAATAAACAAGATATCAAACAAATGGCAGAAGAGAACAAAAAATCTGGAGACAAAGTGGCCACAGGAGGGGACATTTGAGGTAACATTGTGTGAGGAAATGGAAACTCTGATAAAAAACCATAAAACTAAGAGTATCAGTAAGAAACGAGAAAAAAGAGAAGCAAAAAGGGAAAAAGAGAAAGAAGTGATAGCAATGTTTAAAAAGGAAGGGGAGGACATATTAAAATATATAAAACAGGCAAGAAAAATATTGAAAGAGGCAGACAAAAATACAAAGAAAAAGGAAAGATTATTATCTGAGCCGCCCCCCTATTTGCCCACAGAGGGAGAGTTCCCAATCCGCAAGGGAACAGTAGAAGTAACTGGAGAAAGGCAAATGTAAGGACCAGTAGAGCTGGGAGAAAATGAAAAAAAAAAGGAACCAGCTGTGAAAACAAAGAGGCATGAGAGAAAAGAAAGTGAAGGATATTTACAGATCGATTGTTATAGACAGGCACGCATAGCATTAGAGAAAAAATAAAAATAAATAAAGAAAAAATAGAACAAATAGGGCAATTAATTTCTGCTATGCTTCCAACAAGACTAGCAATAATAAAATGTCAGGCACACAAGAAGGGAAATGATTATGTTATTAATGATATTAAGGGAAACAATGCAGCAAATATAGAAGCTAAAAAAGCTTCAGGGTGTCAAGTAGCAGTATTAGCACCTGTAGTACTTATCAAACCTCAACCTCAATTAGAGGATATAATTCTAATTCAACAACAAGCAGGCCCCTATGAACAATCAATGTGGCACCAAAGGGGAATCACATATGCCTGTGTGGAAAATGCCTACGTGGCTAAAGTAGACAGGCCCTAAGATTAGAAACATCTGGGAAACATAAGTGGGGGCCTTCTTTCTTTACCATAACAAGAACCCCTTCTCGCTAGGGAGAACTGTATGCACAAAGGAACCATTCTATGTACGGAAAACTGTATGGAATATATACCCCATGCCTTAAAATCCAACCTGTATAAAAGGGGAGACAGAAAGACATTCTGGAGATGATTTGCTGCAGAGAGCGTCTCCGCTTTATTCTCATTGATGATGTAATAAAGTGTATGTTCTGGCATCAAAACTCAAGACTAAGTGTGGTTCCTCAGATGAGCCGCAGATGACACCACAGAGGCCATGGCGGAGCAGGGAGCTCTGAAAGCCATGGAGGAGCAGGCAGCTCGGGGAGCCATGGTGGACCAGGCAGACTGGGAGGCCATGGCGGAGAAGGCAGACTGGGAGGCCATGGCAGAGCAGACAGTTCAGGAGGCCATGGCGGAACAGGGAGCTTGGGGAGCCTGGCCTCGGCACTCGGCCCGGCCTCCATGGATGTTACTTGACATTATTACTGTTAAATTTGACAGCCCATAGTATGAGATGGAAAACATGGAAAACGTCGAAAAAGAACACAGTTAATGTTAACAGTTTGGTTGTAAATAAACCATGCATCCAGGGTGATAGGTGTCAGTTTAGAGTCTAAAACCATACTATTGGGATTAATAAGAGCCAGCTAAGAGTAAGCTAAAAAGCTTACTGGCTATATCCGAAATCATCCCCTATACTCCACATTACTCCCCTAATATAGTTAACTTAAAAAACAAGTAGGTGGATTTGGACACAGAGTGTGCTGGTAGTGTTGGAAAAGCCATCTTCTGGGAGATCTTGAGATTCAGGAATTCATAGCCCTTCAGTGTACATCTGTTATACACTCCTTATTGAGGTGCAATTTGGGATTGAATGCTTGCACTTTAATATCCACTATGGTTTCAGACACCACTACAAATGGCTGTCCCACAAATAATCCATATAGAAGGTTATAGGGAGCGATTTCGGACACACCTACTAAGTGAACCTTTAAAGTTTCTATTTCAGTCTTAAAATACACCTATCCCAACACACTAAAAACTGTAAATAAGCTCATAGGTTAATTCTCCTGAAAAGTTTAAACACTGCTTTGTAGCATTGTTTGTTTGGTTGACACAAGCTCAAGATATTTTCATGTTTTCATCACATAGAGAAAACTCATATACACACTAGTCTGCTTTTTATAATCATTCTCTTGCAAACTATTCTAAATTGAAACTTTCCAACTTGTACATTTTAAATCTCTTTGAAATAGTTTTGAAAGAGTTGTAGGATGCTTAGTGGTGGTGACGTTGAAATCATTTGACTGTAGTTCGCTAATAGTCTAACCAAAGATTCTTACTTCTGACGACTGGATTTAGGCTTCAAAATTCATAAAAGTTATGCTCATTTGCGAATATTATCTTCACTATTATCCACTAGCAAATATGAAAAACCTATGATTATTTTTGTTGACTGAAACAGAGTGATGCTCACTTCTGCCCTACAAAGACATCATTTCTGCAGTACTTTATTGCAGGAAACCTGTACAGAAACACGTTTTTGCTGTTGGCACAGAAATGACACACTTCACTTTTAAGAGCTAAATCTGTGACACAAATTCATGCTGTACATTAGGAGATTTATATAAAGATTTTCTTGTTGTCAACCTCTGTAAGAAGGCACACATGTACAGTACAAAGCTGAAAAACATGTTTATGGCATTAGGACGAAACATTCAGAGTTGAGCTGTTCAGTACAGGTTGGCAACTGTCAAAGGACACACATATGAACTGACATGTACACACTCTCCCCAAACCCGTCTGTTGCTCTTTAAAGCGTGTGTCACTGCCCCAAGTGTTGAGGGGGAGTGTGGTCATCTGTCTGATCTTGCCTCATGTATGTATGTCTTGTGTGTGTGTGTGTGTCTTCCCCCACGGCCCCCTATAGTGCTGAGAATGTGCAGTGATGAGTTAGCTGGTGGGCTAAGATTATTGTGCACAGTTCATAGCTTCAGGCTCGGCTGCGTTGTTTCTGCAAAGCACACTAAGAACAAAGGGCACTTATGACGAGGAGTGACCTACTACTGTGTGTATGGTTCTGCAGGCTGTGTATCCTATCCCCCATGGTCCCCTGCCCTAACCTTTGATTCTCAGTGATGAGTGAGCTTGTGGGTACAGATGAGTGTGTGTTCTTGTGTGTGTATATGATATTCAGTGTTTGTCATGTGATATTTCATAAAGTCCACTGAGAGGAAGAGTAGGAGGAGTACAAGATCTGTAAAGTGTGCATATCTGCACATGCACATGATCGCATTCTGGCAGAGCAGACTGTGTGTGTGTGTGTGTGTGTGTGTATACAGGTTCAACATGGGGTTACGATTAAGAGCTAGATAATAGCATTAGCTCAGTATAAAATATGTCAATAAAAAAGTCCCCACAAAGATACAAAAACAAACGTGCTTGTTTGCATGTGTCATGACATGGGTACACAGGTGTGTGTGTACAGATGGGCTGCATCATGCTGAAGTTGGACCACACTGACCTCAGTCACGGTCAGGGAACAGAACTGACTCAGTGCAGCCCACACACGTGACACTTGCACACAAATGCATACATTAATTTCTAACACTTCTTTTACCCAACCATTTAGCAGCAGCTTTTTGTCTACTAAAAATGTAGCTCTGGAAACTAAAAACTCTGCATTGCCATTGAGTAAAAATATTCTGAAGAAATTTCAGGTTATAGGATCAAATTTGATTGCTAGAATCTTCTTGGATATAATTTTTTGTATTTAGAACCCTACTGGTATTGGATTCTAATAATATTTTATTGCTTGATGTTTAAAAGAAATCGCAGTGGGAGCTATAGGGTTTAAAAATTCTGAAAGATTTTTTGTTAGAATAATGTTAAAGTTGGATTTCGCAAGTGACAACGGTGTACCAGTTTTAACGCCATGGCGAAAGTTTGAGCAAAATTTGCTAACAGTTCTGTCTTTGGCTGCACAGACATAACCAACCTTTTGTAACTCGTGTGTTTTTATCGTAAACTTGTGTGTGAATGAGAACTTAGTTTATTACTCACATGCTGTCTGGTGGCCGCTTTCACGGACGTGTGCTTCGGTTGTGTGCGCTCAGAAAACCGTATATCAGATGTTTAAACTAATATGGTTTAAAATGCATGATTTCAGCACGATAAACATGATAATCAGAACCAAAACAGATGTTTTTTGCAGGTCCGAGCTGTAATGGCACAGCTCTATTCTGGAAAAGGGGGCGGGGAGCAGCAGCTCATTTGCATTTAAAGAGACAGGCCCGAAAAACAGCATGTTTCTGCTTCCACTCAAAATTGGCATTTTCAAAATGATATAATAAATGATCTGTAGAGTATTTTGAGCTGAAACTTCACAGACACATTCTGGGGACACCAGAGACTTATATTACATATTGTAAAAAGGGGCATAATATGTCTCCTTTAAGCCTGTAAGTCTACAGTATCATATTTGATAGCCTACTCAAATTTCTAAAGCCTCTAAATTATCAACAAGATCAAAACATTGCTGAAAAACCTGTTGTACGCAATCTTTTACATGCAATCTTAATAAGGCATTTTTGGAAGATATAGTGTCAACTGATATTTATATGCATTTTATTTAAATGTCTGCTATAATTTTTCTGGCTAATATTTTTATGCCAGGCTTTACAAGGTTAATATTCCATGTGCCATTTATCCCATTGGAAATTTTAATTTCTTATATTGATGGTTTATTTCTTATTAGAAATTTTTTATTCATGTCTTGTAGGAAATACTGTCATTCACAACAACAAGGACAGAGTTGTTTCCACAGACTTAGTAATTATTGTTTCCTATGGCAACACTCATAATGTCATTTTATTGTTGATGCCCACAAAATTCTTACCAAACTGATGTACTGTGCATGTGACTAATCCTAATCGCACTGCTCCAAGTGGGATTCAAACCAGCATCAACCAGCAGGCAGTCACTAATACGCCTCTTGAGGCCAGGGGAGTGAGGTTTACCTGTGCTGTATGTGCTTACACTATATATTATGTACTTTGCCATCTAGTGTATTAATTTAGGATAGATATGAAGAATAGTGTGTCTCTTAATAGAACATAAAATTTTAATTTTTTTACAACTGGGAAGCAAAATGACGTTTCAACCTGATGTGATGCTGCTACATTTAGACCCTCACCTTCCGCTAAGTTAAGAGTCAGCCACGCCTACCTAAAACGGCTCGTTCTAACACGCCCCCACATATCTACATCACTATGTGGGAAGATTTGCATAACGTTGCAAAAGCCCAAATGTTCACGCAAAGAAAGAAGGCGTAACTTTTATTCTCGCTGTAGTATTGTTGTTGCCGCCGCCATGTCGTGAAGGCACTGTGTGATTCGTTGTGAAAACGAAACTACTTTGTTTGGCCTTCCAAAAGAGGACGATATCTGCTTCGTCATGCCTGGAGCTCATCCGTGCTGGTTGCTGAGGAAATACTACAAAACACATTTCATTACACCAAATACACAAAATAATGTTCTTTTAGCAGCATCATATGACCCCTTTAAACCAGCCAGTGGGCACCTTGATATAAATTTGACGTCAAATAGTAGCCAAGACTTGATCAAGATGCTGTAACATCATTTTAAATTTATTTTGGATGGCAATTTCTTCAAGTAGCAATTGGGTGAAAATAGGAAGTTAATCCCACACTGAAATTGGTTTAATGTATATGTAGGCCAATATGTTTGACGTTCAATCAAATCACATTACATCAAATCAACGTCATGTCAAGTTTTTGCGTCAACTTTGCATATTTGACCTCTTTTTTTTACATCAATTTGATGTCCTTTTCACATCAGTTTCCCACTGGGTAAGCTGGTTTGCTGGTGTCTCAGCCTGGTCTGATGTTGGTTTTAAATGGGACACTTTTCAGGTGGTCAGACTGGGAGAAGCTGATCGCCTGGCTAAACACCATCTTGGCCAACTGGGAGAGCATCTTATCCTGTTATAGAACAGCAAATCATCTATCTAAGGCTGGTTTAAGCAGACTTTTAATCACAACTTTTATTCACAAATATATTTTGTTCAAAATATGTTTTTTTTTTTTTATATTCTATGAAATGGAAAAAAAAAAATGTAAATACCTAAATTCCTTTAATAGTTGAAGCTGCTTCCGGTTTAGGTGCCTTTACGGTTTTAAATGACAGCTGTCAAGTGGGAGAAGAGCTTTCACAAAAGTTGATGCTTCCAGCTAGCCTACTTATCATCATGGTTTCAAAAAAAACAGAAAACACACCATACTGTACATGTTCTGTTGTACTAAAACAATACGCTATATTAAATACAAAATTAAAATGTGTAATTATAGGATTATAAAAGTCTGACAAAAATCTGAACAGTTAGTCAGAAACCCATAATTACCTAATTCCATTATCATGTGAATGACTATGATTTGAAAAATCGTATATGTTAATCAATAAAATTCAAAGAAAATTCTATTTGGATTCTTTAAGTGTCCATATTATGATAACAAATTGCTGATTTTTGTCTATATATTTTCTCTATATTTAGTATAATATAATATAAATAATCTGTCATAACCAAAATGATTTATATTATAATCTTACTTATCACTTGTATTCGTACAAATTATAAGCTTATTTGTCAAAAGTGTAGGTTATTTATTTTTTCGTCCTTTAACCTTATCTGTAGCCTACACGGTGATTTCATGAGGTTGTTGTATTCTAGCCTGTTTACTAATACGACTCTAGAGAAAAGAACAGTCATCTATGTAAAACAACCGTTAAAGTTATTTAGTCATCCCCCTCAATACACTCACTCAGACACACAGTACGGTTTCCTCCCCCCACCTACGTGCTGCTCGCCCTCGCGCGCGTTACATATGAGAGATTCCGTTGCGTCCCGCGTCCGTGGGCAGCCGGTGCTGGACTATAAACGCTGCTGGGGTGCGCGTCGCTCTTCAGTCGCATTCGACTCGATCACCAGAGCTGACCGTTAGAGCAGATAGCAGCTCGCGCTCAGGCTAACTCGCTCTCGGTTTGGATTTTGGGATGGAAACTCGTGCGGCTGCGCGGAGCGCTCGCGTCTCCAACACTCTTACCTTCAAGAGTAAGTACCAACTTTTTATTGTAATTAGTAGTTAATGATTATGCATATTTTAATTTGAGGCACAATTATAGACATTATTTACATAAAAAATGCATTTTTGGTTATATTGTGCTAAAACAGTTATTCTTATATGTTTATGTTAGATATGTATTGATGTACACTTAAATACATTTAATTGCATATTTAATGTTATATTTTGAATTTGACAAAATGCAAACAAACATAAATATGTAACAATAAATACGTAGTCTATCAAACAAAAGCTAATAATTATCTCTACTTTTTGTTTGATAGACATTAATTGATACATATTTATATTTTTGTATAATTTTGTAAAATATACATACAATCACAAAAATACATAAGTATAAATAAAAATAAATAATATAGCTACACATTTTTGTACATGTTTACATTGTAGCATTACATTTTTTTATTTTCCATTTGGAGTCCCAGTTTGTTCTGACCTCAGTACAGCCACTTCTGATTAATTAATAAGTGTAATGCGAGTAGACAAATATTTTTTTTTATGAGCCCCTTTGATGTAACCAGGATAAATATAGAATAATCAATAATTTCTCAACTGAGGAACTTACAAAGCTACTGTTAACAAAAACGGGTATGCAGTTATGCAAAAAAAGGTAACATAGTAGCCTACAATTTTCCACATTAGTCCTGTGCAGCGGGTTAGTACATCTTGTCCTGGAAGGGTTGTAGAGTGACCAGGTCATGGGTCAGGTAATAGGAAAATCTTGTGCAGGCAACATGAATGCACGCAGCATGATTAATTCACGCCATTCGTGTCTTTAAGCGCCATGTTATTGTGCAGAGTCACCGATCCTCTGAGGTCCCCTCTTAAATATTCATGAGCTGCAGTAATTGAATCGGTTCGGTTTCACAAACCTGAAGTTAATCCGACCTTTTTTTGTTTAAGGCACTCTTAGGCACTGTTCTGTTCTGTCCTGGATGGACATGGACAGAGAGTCTTTCTTAGAACTGCTTTCTTCAAGCAGAATATATGTGGATATTACTTAACCCAGCAATGATATTTCAAATAGCAGGTGTTATATTGCATGATAAATAACACATTTCCTCATGTCTGCATCACTCCAGAACTTTAAGAGGATGTGGAACAGCTTCTTCTCAAATGTGAACACGAACATCTTGTTAAGTCTACCTCTTTCTCACTCCACAGGTGGTTTGTCTCTTTGGTTGGTGATATGGTTGTTGGCATGTCGCTGTGCACCGGGTCAGGCATGTCCCAGGTTGTGTGTATGCTACCATATGCCCATGACTGTGAGCTGTCAGTCTCAGAACTTCACTGCTGTCCCAGCCGGCGTGCCCTACGACTCCCAGCGGGTTTTCTTGCAGAACAACCGTATCACTGAGCTCAGAGCCGACTCCTTTGGCTTCGAAACACAGGTGAGAGCATATCTGTAAGTAAGTATCACGCTGAATCTTTTCGTGTGAAGATTTAAGCAGAGATTTACCTTTGGCTTTACTTTCTGAATCCGCAGGTCCTATGGCTGTATTCCAACAACATCACATGGATTGAAGCAGGTGCATTCAGTAATCTGCGTGTACTAGAGGAACTAGATTTGAGTGACAACCCATCACTGCGCAGGCTGGACGGGGGTGCGTTTAGGGGGCTGGAGCGCTTGCAGAGTCTACACATGCACCGCTGCCACTTAACCGAGCTGCCTGCTGACCTCTTCCACAAGCTCTACAGCTTGCAGTTTCTCTACCTGCAGGAGAACCAGCTGAGCCAACTTCCAGATGGCCTCTTTTCCGACCTGGTCAACCTCACCCACCTGTTCCTGCATGGCAATCGTATCCGTGTCCTGTCTGAAAATGCCTTCCGCGGCCTGGTGAATCTTGACCGCCTGTTGCTGCATGAAAACCGCATCCGACAAGTCCATCGGCGAGCCTTCCGTGACCTGGGCAGATTGACCATCCTCTATCTTTTCAACAACTCTCTGCAGGAGCTTCCAGGCCAGGCATTGAAGGATACGTCGTCGGTGCAGTTTCTCAGGCTCAATGGTAACCCCTGGACCTGCAGCTGTGAAGCCAGGTCGCTATGGGAGTGGTTCCGCAAAGCTCGTATCTCCAGCTCAGACCTAACCTGCTCTTCACCAGCCCCTCGTAAAGGCCAGGACCTGAGGTTCCTGCGAGAGCTGGACTTTGCCCTATGCCCATTGCCTGATCCAGGATCCCTGGCTGGCACTACAACCACCACCTTCAGCACCAAGACCCGTTGGTGGTTCTCCAAGAACAAACCGGCCTCATCATCCAAGAGCCACTTTCACAAGAGCAGCGAAACCCTGAAGGCCTCTCCATTCACCTCTGTCAAACATCCCTCATTTTCATCATCCAAGTACGATCTCACTGCGGAGGAGGCTGCTTTACCCAAGCTAGAGCCTGAAGAGTACTGGGCAAACTATGGCAATGAGGATGCAGCCTCAGTCCGCTGTTTCGAGCTTGAATGTCCACCAGGTTACGACTCTCCCATTCTCCCATCTTCCTCTTCGTCTTCACTTCTGTCCTTCCTCTCGCTCACAGCACTTACTCTCTCTTTTCACCTTCTCTTCGGCTGAGTTTTCCTTCTCCTCTTTTTCTTCTGTTATGCTTCACTACCTTTCTCTTGCAATCGGGCTTATGCTAATAAATGCATAGAAGCAGCCATGCGGGAAAGGGTGACAAGACTGGCACACAACAACAAATTAAACACAACACACACTGTGCAATTCATACAGTACAACAGAGATAGGGCTACTGCATGCATGCACTCCCAGCAGGCTTTGCAACACCACCTCAAGTCACGTCCTTCTCTAAAATCAGAGAACACAGGACAAGCAGAGGGCAAAGAGAAAAAAGGGAGTGATGTGGAAAATGAAACTAGAGGTCAATGTCAAAGATGGCGGGGAATGTCTCTGCATGGAGAGGAAACTCTCATGCTGACAAAGGAGACTATGTCAGTTATCAATGACCATCACATCATCATGTAAATAGGAACATACACAAACTAGACAAACTTTTCCAACAAGACACTGTCAGTAGATTAGAGAGTAGAAGGCTTTGTCTTTTTGGTGATTGTTGAGTACACTATACACTATCACATACAGTTGCTCCAAAATGTATTTAGGCAATTGTGCTACAATGTCCAAATTTCAAGAAGAGCATTTCACAAAAAAGTTTTAAAATTATAAAACAATAGAGATATTGTATTAGGACACATTCTGATTGTCAAAGTGAAATGTGCATAGTTGAAGTGATTCACTAAAAACAGATTGCTTTGATATTTTATTTCCTAATGCAATACAATTTTTAGGAGTGGTTTAAATGTCCAAATATTTTTGGGGCCACTGTAAACGATACGATGAACGGATAGCTAATGGAAGAACTGACTAACAAAGACCGTCGCTAATGTTTTTCATTTGTTAAAACCGTGTTAAGTACTTTGGTTTGTGCTAGTTAATTTGAGTTGTGCCAGGTACTTTTGAGTATCAGGTGAAGCTAGGGCAGGAAGTCTATGTTTAATTCAACCTGAAGAACTCAGAAACTGCTTAAGGTGAGAGATCTGTGTTTTCTCTGTGTGCAAGATATCACATAGTCTTTCTCTCTTAGCATGTTGACAGAAAGAAATGTTAAACACAAATGTTGTCTTTGTCTAAAAAAAACGAAATAAAACCACCATAAATAAATATTAATTATTATCGAGTGTTTTATTGAGTGATCTCTTGTTTTGCAGTATTTGATCTGTTGGTGTGTGAGCATGTGTGTTTATGCATTAACTAAGCAGATGGTAATGGAGAGGCAGTTCGATTTTTAAATCTCACCCCAATGTTAAAATAGCTAAAATACAGTTATTAAGTCCCCAACAGAGCATTCAGTTAGCTGCCAGTATGCATGTAAGAGACTATTTCACTTAGTTAATAAACACAAGCTAACATTAATATAAAAACTGATACAGTCATTTCTTTAATATTCAGAATTTCTCCCCTGACAAGTCACTAGACAACACCCTTCAGCAATCCAAGTAATCTGAAACCCTTAGAAGAAAGGTGTATTGATCAGAGGTCTTTCATAGCACATTTAACGTCATAGACTTGATGTTTAGGAATCAACTTTATCTCTGATGTTTTTCCATAAATTTCTTAGGAGAAATAAAATAAATGAGAAAAAAATACTAAAATAATAAATATATGAAAAGGTATGATAATGTAGATAGCAAATGACAATCTGACCATTACAAGGAGACACACTGGAAATTATTTCTTGGGATAAACAGGCGACTCTCCATGTACTCTCTATTTAATATTGTTTGCTGTGTAACAACAGGTCTTAAATAGGGCTTTCCTACGTCCATATGTGTGCGTAGAAACTTTCAAAATAACTTGACTGGAAATTTCTCCTTTGAAGACGCACTTGCTCTATTCTCCCACAGAGTGCTGTTTGTTCTAGGCTTTCTGTTCTGCTGTCTTGTGTGTCAATCACTTGCATTCAGGCATTCATGAGCTCGCCATTCATTCATCTCTCGTTTCCTAAATCTCATCATCTCCTCATACGCTCTCTCCAGATGGTTCTGTTTGCATGGACGTGTGTTGGCGTGACTGTGACGTGCATCATCAGTCGTGTGTCATGCCCGAGAGAGTACAAGTGCATGTGCTTGGGTGTCTTTGATAGAGCACAAGTGTAAATGTTCCATCTGCTAGATCATTAGCGCTATTAATTTAGGGCTGAACAGAATGTGGGGAGAGACTAAAAAAGATCAAGTTTGAAGCACAAATAACATTCTGTTGCTGGGGACAAATAAGGCCATACTCCAATAACACAGAATACTACCTGCAATGGCTAGTGAGTGTATAAGAGTGGGTGTACACTAATGAACAGTTTCAGATGGAGTGTACACTACTGATTGCAGATGGAGTGCACACTAGTGAATATGCATCAGATGTAACACACTATTGTGAGTTTGCATCAGATGGAGTGTACACTAGTGAATATACATCAGATGTAGTGTACACTAGTGAATATTCAAAAGGAGTATACATTCATGAATATGTATTGGATAAAGAATACACTAGTGAATATTTATCAAATGGAGTATACAAGTGATTGAATCTGATGGTGTGTTCACTAATCAATATGTAACAGATTAAGTTTACACTAGTGAATCAGATGGAGTATATATTCCTGAATATACATCATACTGAGGGTAGACTAGTGAATATTTATCAAAAGGAGTATACACTAGTGAGAGCATTAGATGGAGTGCATCAGACAGAATATACACTAGTGAGTGACAGCACTGGATGAAGTACACACTAATGTGTGCATCGAACATTAGTGTGCATTAGTGTACACTAATAAGCTTATCAGACGGAGTATACATTACTGAATATGTATTTGATGAAGAATACACTAGTGGATATTTATCAAATGGAATATACATTAGTGTGTACTCTAATCACTAGAGTATACACTAATCAATTTGTATCCGATTGAGTGTACACTAATGATAATTTTTCAGATTAATTATACATTAGCAAGTACATCAGATGGTGTGTTCACTATTCAGTATATAACAGATTAAGTTTACACTGCTGAATATATATCAAATGGAGTATACACTAATGAGTATTTATCAAATGGAGTATACACTTGTGAGAACATTAGATGGTGTGCATCAGATGGAATATACACTGGTGAGTGAGCTGGACAGAATGCATCAGTGTACACTAGTGAGTGCACTGGATGGAGTGCATCAGGAGTATACACAAGTGAAAGCATTGAATGACATATACACTAATATGTGCATCAGACAGTGTGCATTAGTGTACACTAATGTGCTTATCAGATTGAGTGTACATTAGTGAATATGTATCAGATGCAAATCATTTAGCATGGAGAATGAATGGAAGGATCATATAAAGTGTGTGATATGAGGAGGGGGGCTGGCGTGAATTAGTCGGGGTGATTAAGAGACTGCGTCAGCAGCGTGGGGGTCTGCATCTTTTCCCTCTCATCCCCACCAAACTTCTGTTCTGAACTAAAAATACGCCCTGCCAGAAGGCACCCAGAGAGGAAGACAGAATGTGTGTGTGAAGGACAGTTTGAATAAAGGTATCTGAATATAACAGATCAAACAACTCTGAAAATAACTGTATCAGTTTAACATATGGGAATTCACTAGCTAGAGTGGCTTGTTTTTGGTGGTTTGCGTCAGGTGTCCATCATACATCATCATTCATTCATCAGTCTCTCCAGATGAGTGCTAATCTGCACTATGTTTAATCATGTAGCTCACACTGATTAAATCAAATCTCTCTTTTTCTGTCCAACTCTATTTTTGACAAGCAAGTTTGTTTAGGCTTTAGCTGAGATAATCTCTCTGGCTCAGGAATCTGTGCGTAAACACACGGGTGGTTTATTTCCAGTTTGTCTGTTTGGCGAGTACGAGAACATTCTGAGGTGTTCAGCCTCACTCCTGCTGATTTCTTTTACACTTGTGCTCCTCTTTCTTTCATCGCCTTCATTCACACATGCATCCATACTTTTCTGGCTGCACCTTGTCTTCTCACATGCCTTTTTTATTAATGGCCTGCCACCTTCTCCGATGGGACTACAAAAGTGTGTCATCTCCATCTGGTAAATCTAGCACAATGAGATGAACTCAGGTCAGGTGAGTGAGACAGTCTGCAGTCCTTTTTTCCCTGTCCCAGACGACAAAAGGATGAGGGACGGATTATTACTTTACTGCCACCTATTGGCTGATCTAAACAATAGCTTGCTTGAAAGTAAAAAATGTGCACCACCCATTGTCCTGTTCACGTCTGATATAAAAACTTTAGAAATGTACAGTTATCCGTCATTTTAATAAAGCCTTCAAGAGCACATGTGAAAAAAATACAACTTTATTTCTTGAAACTAAAAGTAGTCTGACAAGTGCTGAAGTGTCTTTAAATACTCATTATAACAAATATTTACGGTGCATTCATTTATATTTGTTCACACAATTTCAATCAGACAAAACAAAATTAAGCAGCCTCTGGAACTTTTGAAATATGAATGTTTCTCTTTGGAAACGTTTCATAAAATATTTAAAAACATGTTTTGTACAACAAACTGAGGAATGATTGTGTCACCAAAGTTTCTAGTGGCAAGATGAGTTTGTATCTTTCGTCTAGATACTGCACCTGTGTGTGTTTGAGAAAGACAGTGAGAGACAGAAAGAGATATAGAGAGAGAATATGATGTGTGTGTGTGTGTGTGGGTTTTAAGGCCAGAGAATAAAAGCTAGGGAGAAAAACAAGAAAAGGAACAAAAACTATAAATTATAATAAACACAAATTTCAAACAAGAGAGAGGAGAGGAGAAGAGGAATCAGTCTTACAGCCCAATTTGGAAGAAGAACATTTAAGAGACAGTATCTATCCAGAACATGATCTACCACTCTGATAAACACGAGAGAAGGACACATCCATACACACCTTCTCTTCAATCTCTTTGATTTGTCTTCTCTGCATGTCAATCTTATCTTCAAGTTCTCTGATCCTCTGTAAGTCAAATGATAAAACACCAAATCATTCTTGAATGAAACACAAAAAGAGATATTTAGAAGACTGTCCAAGCTGATTTATTTCATACAATGAAAGTGAATAGGAACCAGGGACAGTCATCCACTTTCGTTATGTGGAAGAGCAGCTTGGACAAGTACTTTTTTGGCAATTTTGCTAATGAACACATGCACAGATCCCGACCTGCTGCGCAGACTGGAGGAGCTCCATGCGCTGTTGTAGGACGAGCGTGTCGGCATGGCGACTCTGCCGCAGGATCTGTCTCCGCACTGCATCCATTGACTCGGCCAGCTTCGCTCGCTGCCTGTCACTCAAACTCTCCCCCACACAGCTGTCTGGATCCTGCTGCAGGGCAGTGTATAATGTGGCCTCCAGCTCCTGCACCCTCTAAACACAACAAACAAGCATGTACACAATGCGTTATAAATGGCAAACGGTAATGAGTTTGGCCAGATTATATAGTGAAATTGGTTTTTAAACAGTTTCACATCTTTTCATGAATTTATTATTGTCATATACTTTTGGTCAAACTGGCCGAACTGGCACTTGCCACAAGTATGGTACAAATTGATTTCCTGTCACTTTCTAAAAAGAAATTAAGGTACTTATTGTACAAAATAACAATTTTAAATTAATATTTTTTTTAAAATGATGAACTTATTGTAATCACTAAAAATACATTACTTTCCCAATAACTGTTTTTGTCAGACTTAACCATATAACCGTTATCATGTAAGAAAAATGAGCAAAATACACTTCCTGTGATAAACTACCAATGTGACACTATTGCTTAAAAGTTTGGGCTCAGTAAGATGCTTTTAAAAACTACTTTCAACCCCAAATTTTTAAATATTAGTGTATACAGTATATTACTTCATTTATGATGAATAGAATTTAATCACGACATTTGTTTCCAAACTAGCTATCTGCTACTGAGTGACAGCTTAATTAAAGTTAAATCTGAAACATTATTGCCCAAAACACTATTTTGGTATATTTTCATTTCAGTAGAACCTTGGAATTAATTAATTTTGTGTAATTATAATGTTTATTTATTGTTTATTTTTAAATAATAAATAAAATCAAATTACATGCAAAAATATTTTACACAAATATGCAAATATATGACCCTGGAACCTGTCTTAATAGCAGAGGTATATTTGTAGCAATAGCCAAAAATACATTGTATGGGTCAAAATCATGATTTTTTTTTATGCCAAAAAAGTAAAGTATTAAGTAAAGATCATGTTCCATGAAGATATTTTGTAAATTTCCTACCGTAAATATATAAAAACTTAATTTTTGATTAGTATTATGCATTGCTAAGGACTTCATTTGGACAGCTTTAAATTTATACAACTTTACTTTTGTATTTTGACAACTTTAATTTTCTCAATATTTTGATTTTTTGCACCCTCAGATTCCAGATTGTCAAATAGTTGCATATCGGCCAAATATTGTCCTATCCTAACAAACCAAACATCAACGGAAAGCTTATTTACTCAGCTTTCAGAAGATGTATAAATCTCAATTTCTAAAAATTGACCCTTATGACTGGTAAAGATCATGTTCCATGAAGATATTTTGTAAATTTCCTACTGTAAATATATCAAAACTTAATTCTTGATTAGTAATATGCATTGCTAAGAACTTCATTTGGACAACTTTAAAGGCCATTTTCTTAGTATTTTGATTTTTTGCACCCTCAGATTCCAGATTGTCAAATAGTTGCATATCGGCCAAATATTGTCCTATCCTAACAAACCAAACATCAACGGAAAGCTTATTTACTCAGCTTTCAGAAGATGTATAAATCTCAATTTCTAAAAATTGACCCTTATGACTGGTTTTGTGGTCCAGGGTCACATACTGTATGTATCTTGGCCAAATAGTACATTTACTTTGTTTTATATTTAGCCTCTCCTGTGGTAAGCCAACAACATTTCTTTTGCTGTCACATTGTTGAGAATAAAATCTAGCAAAAACATTTGTAAAAGTATTCACATATACAGGTGCATCTCAATAAATTAGAATGTCGTGGGAAAAGTTAATTAGAATGTCAAGCTTTTTCATGAGGTCAGGAATGATGACATCCTAAACCAAACACACATGAAGATGAGGCCAACATACAGTATGTTACAATACGGTACATATATGCAACTGTGTGAAGTGTGCAATGTATTGTATTGTATATGAATTGTATAGTATAAAGTATATTGTATCATTGTATATTGTACACAATGGAGCTAAACTGACACATTCCTTCAACCACACATTACAATAGTAAGTATAGTTTTGAATTGAGTACCTTAACATTAGTAACTTAGATGGTCATATGCCAGTAGTGTGTGGGTTTTACCTTGACACCCTCTTGCTGGCAGTGTAGCTGTAGGATACTGTTGTTTTCAGAGGCAGAGATTTGCAGGTTAAAGGCAGGAGAACGACGTTCCCTCTCCTATTGTTTAAAAAAAAAAAAAAAGGAATTTGTGGTGAAATATAGAGAAAGCATTTTTTGGGGGGGCATAATAGTATCTGGAGAGAAACTTTACTTTTAAAGTAATAGTTAAATAATTAAATATTTCGGGATTGTTCAACCAAAAATAAAACTTTCTTCAGATGAACACAAAAGATAACTGTTCAACAATATCCAGACATCTCTTCAACATACAAAAAATGAGTAGTGACTGAGAGGGGCCAAAAATGACCAAATGAAGCACATAAAGACAGTCCATGTCTTCTTAAGTCATACAGTTTTGGTCTTTTTTATTACACAAACGCTATTATATGACTTCAAGAGACTCGGAATTTATGAACACTATGCACATTTACAGTACTTTAATGTGTATTTTTTATCATTATTGAAGCATGACAGAGCCACTCTTGTGAAAAAGACATGCACTTAATTGTACCGAATATGCACTTGCAGTGTACTTTAAAGAATATTTAAAAAAAAACTGTACTTGCAGATAATATATAGATAAAATAAAACACAATTTAAGTTTAATAAAAGTGAGTACACTTTCATGACTGTTTCTTCACACACTATACAATTAAAAAGTACACTTTGTAATGTAATTAAATTTTGACTTCATAGTAAATGTAAATAATGGTTTAACTGATCTGTTGTCATGATTTAAAGAAAACAATGTGCATTTAAGCGTCCAAAAACATTACATTTACTTTACACGTAAGTATATTGTTTTAAAGTATATTATGAAAATGAAACTTTTACTATATTTTAAAAGTATGCTAAGGGCAGTTTCTTTTTACTTGCATTAAAAGATTAGCCTAGATTGTCTTCAAATATTCATTATCTGTGTTTAACAGAATACAGAAAGTAATATGGGTTTGAAGCAACTTAAAAGGTAGTGGTGACATTTTTGACATTCATATACTGTACATATGATGCTTATAAAAGACTTAAAACATACAGATGAGTTCATATCACACTTCATACAACATTATGGAACAGATACTTTGAATGTTGTTGAATATTGTAGGCTCTGTGACAATCGGCTTATGGTCCTCTACTGTAAGTCACTTTGGATAAAAGTGTCTGCAAAATGCATAAATAGATGTAGAAACCACTACTGATCACATGACCTAACTACAATTAGAAGATCATTCATGTGTTCAATATTAAGGATGTTCGAAGCTGTGTGTAATAGTCATTGACTAAAAATACTTTAAAAAAATGTAGAATGCTGAAGGACTATATATATATATATATATATATACACACTGAACAAAATTATAAACGCAACACTTTTGTTTTTGCCCCCATTTTGAGAAGTGCTCACTAACACAGATTTAGACAGATTTGTGAACAATATTTGAGAGAAATAGGCCTTTTGTGTACATAGAAAAAGTGTTAGATCTTTGAGTTCAGCTCATGAAAAATGGGGGCAAAAACAAAAGTGTTGTATATTTACTGTATATATATATATATATATTTACTGTATATATATATATATATATACATATACACAGAATATATATACACACACACATAAGAGAGAGAGAGAGAGAGAGAGAGCGATGTCTTTGTTGGTTGGGCTCCAATGACATTCAGAATATCTTCTTCTGTGTTCCGCAGAGAGAGTCATACATGTTTGGAGTAACATAAGGGTGACAGAATTTGGATTTCTGGGGGAACTGTCCCTTTAAGCACACTCAAACAACCTAATGTTTCAACTGAATTACTTACAAACCACAAGCTTTGAGTCATTTCTGTAATCAAACAGTATGAACTTAATTATATGCAGTAATTTGAACTAAGAAAGAGCTCTTTCTAATTGGCAGCTGCAGTTACCGTATACTGCAAATTGGATTCTGTAAATGAAATAACTTCTCCCAAATATTTCACAATGATCACACAGAAATATTCAACATCTCATAGAAGACGTATAAGATTGTACAAGCATACAAAAAGAGTACATAGTACATGGGATGAATAATGATCTGCTGACTGAAAAGTTGACATGACCAATAAATAATAGTGAATTTGTGTGTACACAAATAAAAACACATGCAGGAAGTGCAGTCAAAAAGAAAAAATAAATAGTGAGGAGTTTCATTCAAATAAATTTTATTCCACTAAAACTTATAATTAACAAAACAATAGTGATATAAATATACAGTTCTTGAAACAGAAAAAAAAAACATATAAAATGTGTATGAAAATATCTATAGCAACATGAAAACAACTCAAAGCAGTGCCAGTTTTGTGTATGTGGGGTAAAATGGATTCATGTATGTAGCTTGTGTAGACATGAGCTGGGTTTGGCCGTCCCTGTTTGCTGCTGTGGGAGCAAAACAGATTCTCTTACTTCCAGTTCTAGAATGCGGAATTCAAGCAGCTCATTCTGATCCACGGTGTCTTGAACTTCCGAGCGTAATCGCATTTCACACTGCTCCAGCGATACTATCTACCACACACACACACACACACACACACACACACACACACACACACACACACACACACACACA
>NW_015550822.1:336433-347387 GCF_001515605.1 Sinocyclocheilus anshuiensis | reverse complement strand
CACACACACACACACACACACACACACACACACACACACAAGAAGAATGTTAAGTGTTTATGTTTGAGTATATGTAGTTTGTAGGAAACAAGGCTATACCTTTTCTCTGAGTTCCTGGTTCACCCTGAGAAGATTTTGCTTTTCCTCCACCCATTTTGAGTCCTGCATAACATAAAGCCACACACAAACACACACACACACACACACACACACACACCACTACAAATTACACTACTAGAACTTAACTAACACTCCTATTATCACTAATCACACACACAATCCACACTCTCATGTACTTGTGTCAACCCAAATAATCTCAGATCAATTATCAAATAATCAGTTTTAAACATTGAGCTCAGCATTAACAAAGAAACACATAGAGAAAAAAATAAAATGAGAAGTTAAAGAAGGAGAAATGGCTGAGATTTATTAGATCGCATGCAGGTAAGTCCATTTCCATATTTTACAGGGAAAAAAACATCAAGAAACCAATAAGAACAAGCATAGAGCAGAAAGGAAATACATGCAAAAGCAGGCTGACCAATTACAAACTGGTTCAGCCTTTAACTGAAAATTGAGGGTTTACTATTGTAATTTTGCATTATTGACACACTATTTTCCTATTTAATGCTGTAAAGTTGCTTTTGACACAATCTGTATTGTTAAAAGCACTATATAAATAAAGGTGACTTGACTTGACTGATCATTAAGCCAAAAATAACTATGTTCGGAATAGCATACTACAATACTACTCTTATTATTTATTACAACAGGGAAACAATGCATTTCCATTACCAGTGTTCCAGTGTGAACTGGAACTAATATAAACTTTGATTTATAACTTTTTTGTTTTGAA
Source organism: Sinocyclocheilus anshuiensis (assembly GCF_001515605.1). Taxonomy (NCBI): domain Eukaryota; kingdom Metazoa; phylum Chordata; class Actinopteri; order Cypriniformes; family Cyprinidae; genus Sinocyclocheilus; species Sinocyclocheilus anshuiensis. Next base: position 346,531 of record NW_015550822.1, on the reverse strand, counting down.
CAAAAATTGGAGTAAAAATACTACATTTTTATTTCTAAAATAATAGATGGTCAGCATTCACCTAATTAAACATGCAACATGATGAGATCATGCATAAACATTGTTGCACGCTACTGTTTGAAACATTTAGCAAATGCAGAATAATTCACAGTTCTGTTTCACATAATATTAAAGGGTCATGAAACACTAAACTATGTTTTCTGAGATTTTAACAAGAGTTGTTATATCATAGAAGACAATGTTAGCATCCGTTAATTTTTTAATTATAGAAGAAATCTGGTTAAGCTTTTGGCGCTATTTTCATCTTAATCATGTTTTTGCTTTGTAAAACTTTCTGCATCACATAAATTCTCTTCCATAAATCCAAATCATTTTCATAACAATCAAAGGATGTGTGTGTATTTAATGTACAAAACCATGTTCAATATATCTGATGCATGAAACCATGTATAATATATATATATATATATATATATATACAAAACCATGTATAATATATTTGTTTATTTGCATGTTTTTTTGGGAAACGTGATGCATTTAACTTAATGAAAGTTAACATGACTAAATCAGAAGCTAGATCCGTTGTGTTGTCTGTCTCCCCTCTTCTTCCTTTACTCTACAGCTTAACACAACCAGTTTTGTACCATTTTTCAGAACTGTGGAGAGAACTAATGGATGTTGAAATAACGTGCAACAGTTCGAGAAGTACAAAACTAATTTTCTCCCTATAGGGGAATTTTTAAGTCAAATTTTTTTTTATTTTTATGACTTACAAACCTTAAAGACAGACCTGTTGTGAGCTCTGAAGTTTTTAATTGATGGTATATGCTTTTGTTGAAGCCACAGGCCACATTATTTCAACATATTTTTAAAATAACCAAATTTAACAGCAGAATTTGTAGTGAGAAACTATATTTCCCATGATGCTGTTCAGAAAATCCCACCAATCACCGCACCAGAAAAGTGCTCTGGAGGGAACGCCCACTCCCATGTAGCACGCAAATGATGTAATTACATCTCCAAACACTCTAAAATACTTTATATATTTATATGTGTGTGTGTATATATATATACACACATATATATATATATATATATACATACATATTGTATGCATCTATCTATCTATCTATCTATAGATTTTATTATGTCGCTTCATTAAGTTTTTTCCTTCAATAAAAAAAGTTACTGTCTCGTATATTTGTATTTTTGTCTGCTTTTATCATACTTCTGTAATGTAGTTGATAGCTGGTTGGCTTGGTTCATGGTTTATAATGCTTTAATAAAGACTTTTTTTTTTCTTTAAATAATCCCTATGGGAAAATTAATGGAACAAATACCTCTGGAACCAATGCCACTGAAAAAGTGGGTGTGCACTAATGCACTTTATAGGGTGGTTTCATGACCCTTTAAAAACAGTAAGCAGTAAGCCAGTATTCCATTCCAAGCAGATCATGTCAACGAAAGAGCAGCAATATATTTGTGTCCAAGTACACCCTCAATTTTTGGTCAGCAGACAGGATGTACTGCAATTCTCAAATCTAGTGTTAAGGCAGGCTGTGAAAACAAGGTTATAGTATAAAAGGGAGACGGCAGGGCACAAATAGCATGAATATGAAACGATTACACCATAATTAACTGTGCTGATTGATGTGATTAAAATATACATTGAAAAAGCAAAGTAAAAAGCACTGGTCAAGCAAAGGAAATGTACAGAAATAACGAAAGCTGTAAAGTATGACTGACAAAATCTGTACAGTATGACTGATCCTGTGGGGGAAGTCACATGATTTGGTGCCATATCCTCTCTTTGTAGCGCCAGCACACAAGCATGGCTGTCAGAAAGACAAGCAGCAAAGCCAATGTGACTGGAGTCAGGGGTGTCTTCTCCCCGCCCTCTTTCTTATTTACCTGCCCCTTCTCTGCCAAGCTCCGTTCCAGGTCGGCAATCCGTGCCTGACAGCCAATCAGCTCCGTCTGCAGCTGCTCCCGTGTCTGACGGACAGAGCACAGAGCCAATCAAAGAGCCAGCCTAGGGCATATGTACGAATAAACAATCTATATTGGCTTCTTTTGAATTTCAAAAGAATTTCAAATGACAAATGTTTGAAATTTTGGTAGCTTTTTTCTTTTTTTGAGGCAGGAATTTTCAGCCATGCTTGCTACAATGCTGGCTGTGATCAACAGATGAGTGGTATTTCAGTGTGGGTAAAGGAGATTCTGAAAAGGTCTTGGAATTCAATTCATTTAAATTGTATTTAAACACCTGCACGATTTGATTCAGATCTAAAAATGATCACAAAAAAAAAAACAATAATAATGGTAAGACAAGGATCTTTCAGAATGTCCAGTGTTGGTGGGGTTAAACATGCGTCTGTGGAGTTGGCGTCATGGGCCCTCACCCTGCAGTGTCTCTCAGGGTCCAGAGGCCCCGTAGTCTCCTGCAGCAGTGCGTACGCTCGCTGCAGTGCCTGGTACTCTCGCGTCAGCTGCCGAAATCGAAACTCTGCCTCCTCTCGGGAAAAGCCCTGACGAATAACAAATGCAATTCCGTTTGTCACATTTGTTCATGAGAATGCTGGCCAAGTAATTCCCAGCTGTTAATGTAAAATATGAAATCATTTGACGAGACATATGCTCACCCTCAAGTTGTTCTAAACCTGTAGGGCCTTCTTTCTTCTGGTGAACACAAAAGATTATAGTTTGAAGAATTTTGGTAACCAAAGAGTTTTGGGGGAGGTGGTGTGGAGTTTATACAGCACCAAGAAAGTCATACAGGTTTGGACCGACAACAAGAGGGTGAGAAAATGATGTCAGAATTTTCGGTAACACTTTATTTTGATGGTCCCTTTTTGAGCATTCAGATGACTATAAGTAACTTTGCACCTACATGTCAACTAACTCTCATTAGAATATTATTTGACTGTCTGCTTAATATCTGCTAACTCTTTATTGTGATGGTGTCCCAACAGACATTCTACTGACTATAAGTAACTTTGCAAGTACATGTCAACTTATTCTAACCCTAAACCTACCAGTCTACTAATACTCTACTAACACTCTAATGAGAGGTAGTAGATATGTAGGTGCAATATTACTTATAGTCAACAGAATGTGTTAAAGGGACCATCAAAATAAAGTGAAACCGAATTGTCATTTATAGGTGAACCATTATAAGGAAAAAGCTAGTTGAGTTGTGTTTTTGATTTTCAGGAACTACTTAGACAAGTTTGTCTGATTAATATTTCGGTTATTATTGTGCTATCTATTTTTTTGGTTATGATTTTGCTTGCCTGCAGTGGGAAAATATTTTTGTAGACAAATTTTGATTTTTTGGGTGAACTACCCCTTTAAGACCAAGCACTGAATCAGGTAGTACTGGGATGCATGATTTCAGATTGTTCAAACACATCTGGTTTTCCAGAAGATTTACACAGAAATTTCTTCTGCTTGTGTATCATAAAGGCCCATTATATTTAATACAATTAAAGTGCATTCCTGTAAAAGTGTCTGTAATTATCATTATCATGAATCACATCGTTTCACAATAAACATTGTCAAGTCAAGTCACCATTATTTATATAGCGCTTTTGTGTTGTGTCAAAGCAGCTTTACAGTATTAAACAGGGAAATAGTGTGTCGAAATAGTGTGCCGTTCTCCTCTGGCCAGATGAGACCAGCAGTTTAATTCTATGCTGCACCAAAGTCAGATTGTGCAGAGGATTGTATCATAATACACACTGTTTCAAAGCAGCATTACAGGAAATCATGATGTTATTGTTTATAATGTTTTAATACATTAATTATAGTCAAATTTAGCACATAAAATAGATTACATTTTCTATGTGTTTTATATTTAAGATGCGCTTTAAATATCGCATGCGATTAATCGTGCAGCCCTAGTTTACATGAGCACACTGTATATATACAGATAAAGCTGGATATAATACATACCCGACTTTATACAGCTGTGCGATAATACAGTTTACATTGTGCAACAATAAAATGGTTGTTGTAAACAAACAACTGTTTACAGTTAGTAACAGTTTCAATCAGTAATCTAAAATCAAACTTAAAACAAATCAATAATTATGACATTTTTAGCGAAGAAAATCTTATTTAATGTACAGCATATTCGAGGGAGCTGAGAACACTATGAACACATTGTTATGGGATCGTCTTCATGGTGCAGTTAATGACTCGATTATAATCCCACTCCTCGTTAACTAGCTCTGGCTATCAGTAAACAACATGAAGGTAGGGGGCCACTTGTGAACAAGAGAACTGCTGAGACGCCTCATCATGGTCCCTTGAGCACAACATCTGACCAAATAACAAGCCTAATTCAAATGAATGCTCTGAATTAAACAAACACTGTAGTTTGACACCATGTTTACACTCTCCCAGGCTGCCAAATTTATGAAATGAATATGCAGACTACAGTTTTAAACTGTCAGAAGATCATCGAAATGTAAGGGTGGTGTTAATGATTGCCATGGTACTGCTATGTGGCTGCGAAGTTGTTTTCGCTGTATTGCTATGTGGTTGCTCAGAATTCAATTTAAGTACTCGTAATAAAATTTTCATGGACAGTAAGTAAGTAGCTGTACTGGGATTTAATAAGCTAAATTATTTGATGTATTATCCATGCCAAACGTGCAGAGCAAGTTACACATACTAGCAAATCACACTAAAAAACGGGGTGAAAATTTTTTTTTTTTATTAAAATCTTCTCAGGAACTTTGATGGACAGCACAGGAAAATATGATTTAAGAGACAGAAGTAAACAGGATTAAGATTCTAACTGGTGCATTTGGTTTGGATGTGCACTACCATTCAAAAGCATAGGGTCAGTAATTTTTTATTTACTGTCATTTTTAAAGAATGTAATGTGTCATTGCTGAATAAAAGCATTAATTTCTTTCTTAAAAAAAAAAAAATCAGTAAAGGCATTTACAGTATAATGTTACAAAAGATTTCCATTTCAAATAAAAGCTGTTCTTTTGAACTTTTTTATTTATCAAAGAATCCTGAAAAAGTGCATCACGGTTTCCACAAAATTATTAAGAAGCACACCTGTTTTCAACATCGATAATAATAAGAAATGTGTCTTGAGCCAAACATTAGCATATAAGAATTATTTCTAAAGGATCATGTGACACAGAAAACAGTAATTGCTGCTAAAAATTCAGTTCTGCCCTCACAAGAATAAATTACATTATAAAACACAAAACGGGTATTTTAAATTGTAATAATATTTTACTGTTTTTACTGCATTTTTTATCAAGTAAATGCAGCCTTTGTGAGTATAAGAGAGGAAAAAAAATCTTACTGACCCCAAACTTTTGAACGGAGGTGTAGTTGAGCTGCAAGAGTGTTTAGTGCAGGTATTAAGGTTTGTAAAATAATTTATTACATGACATACATCTTCAAGATCCTCTTCAGGGGTGGTAGGGGTGTGATCTGTGCGGTCGGTGTTATATGATGTCAGAGATGACGTTTCAGAATCGACAGATTCTTCGTCAAATCCAAAATATGTCTCCACAACATGCCTCTGAAAAAGAAAGAAACCAGTGCTTAAATATTATACACATATTCACATTAAACTAGTGTAATAAAATCACTTACTAACCTAACTAATGTCCAATTTGACTTTCAGACAATATCCGCAAGTAGCCTATACCAAAAATGAACATGCTGTAACTATCTGCACAGTACAATTTGCCGCTCCTCTCTTTTGTTTACACAGATAAAAATCCACCCACAGGAATTATGATGGTAATGCATGACCAGAAGTTCACCTTCCCAGTAACAGCAGTGCCACGGAAAAATTAATGCGAGTGATTTAACAAAAATATGACCCTGACCGTTTCTGCTTTTAAACCTTTTGGAATGTCTTACATTAAGTGCATTACTCTAAATGTTCATTTTTACCAAACCAGGGAGTCAACGTTATTGTCATTACTACCCACATATGCTGTGAACACAGTGTGACTTGTTTCTATATCCAGAATAATCATTAAAAAAAAAATGCAAATTTTCATGGACCATACAGTATGCAACTGACACCCAGATGTCCTTTGAATACACTACGCAATCGCTCTTACCATCGTGTTTGTAGGTCATCTCCTGACAGCCAGAGAAATACAGACACACCAGAGCACACAGACACAGGAACATGGAGAGATACAGCACCAGCAGGAAGTACTCTGGCATACTGGATGTTTATATGTGCTCCTCAGTCCAGTGTCATGGTATGCGGTAAATCCTTTTAACCTCTTTAACCAGCATCATCTTCCTCAGTGTTCACAGGAAATGAGAGTTACAAATGGGTTTTAAAGCCTGTGTTACAGTAATGTCTCCACTGACTCCACCTCCATAGCAACGGTTCTTGAGAACGAACAACTAAACCCCACCCCACAGCACCACAAACACACACAGGTTTACTTAATTAAAATAAGAATGTGCAGTACTATATACAGTATAAAGCTAATCACAAAAAGCTTATATATTAATTATTTCATATACTAGTGACCCACACTCAAACATTTTTAGAATAAAATAAAACATTATTTCATGTATTTAGTAGTATTTATTTTTTTAATTCATGACATCCTCAAATGTTCCCAAAGGGGGGTTTTGTCAGATTTAGCTAACAAAAAATGAATAATTTTGTATTCAAAGTACAGTGAAGTAAACCCAAACACACGCAAACTCTGAACGACCATGGGACAGTTAAATCACAGCTGCGTTAACAGACTTTTGTGTTGTGAAAATAGGGTCTTTAGTTGTTTAGATGACTGGCTTAACCTTTCTAGGCAAAAAACAGAAATCAAAGACTGTTTAAGTGATGTTTAGCTGGTGAAAGCATGAGAAAGTAAAAAGAACTTGGCTTGACTCAGAGGTCTCGAGAGGCCAATTAATGTGCCAATGTAACCAGCACACACATGAAGAAACACACACACACACACACTCCTCAGAGGAGACAGTTGCTTAGTGACAATGTCCATATGCTTTAACAAAAAGAGAAAGTAACCAGAGCAAAACTTCCATCAAAGAGACTCCAAATATGGTTCAATATAATTCTATGAATGAGAGGATCAGCTCACCCTGGGCAACTTGATGTTTTTTCGCCTGTTCTTTTTGTTGATTATCAGCCTGTCCCGTTCCTGAAAGCACATCCAGACATCACATTAAATAAGTTGTTAACAATACAATACAAAAACATACAACTTAGAATCTTCATTCAGCAGAACATTTAAAGAGTGAGTTTCTTTCCACATTGAATCAAGTATGAGTGTTACAGTCCAACAAGTTTACACTATTGTGCAAAAGCTTTTTTTAAGTCTCTTATGCTCATCAAGGCTGCATTTACTTGATGAAAAATATGGTAAAAACAGTAATATTGAGAAATATTATTACAATATAAATAGCTGTTTTAACATATTTTAAAATGTAATTTATTTCTGTGATGGCAAAGCAGAATTTTCAGCAGCCATTACTCTTCAGTGTCACATGATCCTTCAGAATTCATTCTAATATGCGGATTTGTTACTCAAGAAACATTTATTATTGTCAGTGATGAAACCATTGTACTGCTTGTTTTTTGGAAAAAGTCATTTTTATTTATTTTTTTGCTGTCACTTTTTTGTCGATTTAATGCACTCTTGCTGAATAAAGGTATTTAAAAAAACTTTTGAATATCTTTTCAAAAAATGTAATAATAGTGTATGTAAACATTGTCACATGCAATACTGCTGTATTGCTGGCAATACTGTAATATCAGCGTGCATATTAACAGAAGTCACTAGGGAGGGGAAGAGAAAATGAGAGTGACGCAGTAATTCATTTCTAATTAGGCTTTGCCTTAATGAAGTAAACAAACTAATTAACAGACACAGCACTGATTACAATCACAAATAATTACAGGGTGAGACCAATTAGAGAATAAGCACACACAGTACACACACACTGACACAAACACAGATACACAGATTATAAGCTAAAAACCAGGCAAGGACACAGAATATGTATCTGTAACTAGATTTAAAGATAACATGAAATCAAAATGGACAATCTTTACTTTTTAAAATGAATTTCCTGGTTTTATTGTGTGCTTATCATTGAAATGTTAATTTTCATAACCTGTAACCAAAATGTAATATCTTCTGAAACTTTCTTATTTGCTGATGTAACCAAAGCTGTGTGGGTGGGGTAAAAACACTCACCTATTAATGGTTTTTCAGAAATTACCTTTCATGTAGTGTGTAATATAGCAGTTTGTGGATGTAAAAGGTCTGCAAAGGGCATGACAAATTATATTTTATTCCCAAATTAAAGAACTGATTCTGAACTGCCTGAAACCAGTCCTCAGTAATTCCAGTCTTATTTCCTGCACAAACCAATGTAGGTTTGTAACAAATCTGCATAATGGTCTTAGAAGACACTATTTTCTGCTCTCGACTGCTTCTCAAATCAAAATAAGCAAAACACTTATTCTTTAAAGATGGAGCTGTACACACTTTATTTTGACCATCTCGTGCCTCTGGAACACAGCCTGTAAGTATGATTTATTATTTATGCATATATTTTCTTAGTGTTCAAAATGCATAGTTTTGTGTGCACTGCTGTAACCCTCTGCCAACTCACACTTTTCTCTTGAATTTCTTCTGCTCTGAAATTCTAATTGCAAATATCAACATGTGTATTTATGGCTGACAGAAACAAACAAACCTGCGTGAGCTCATCAATAACACCACGCTGCTCGCTGATTTGCAAGCGCAGATACTCGACTTCCTGTTGCTCGTGGGCGTGACTCAGGTCCGTTAGAGAGGTGTGTCTCTTCAGCCCACCCGGCTGCAAGTTCTGCTGAGATTTCTCTTTCTGAGGAAACACAGTGACAAAGATGTACTCTATAAACATTGTGTGTTTAAGTACAAATGTAACAAATGTTAAACGTTCATTAAATGAAATCTGAATAAAAATGTTTATCAAAATGTAACAAATCTGAAACGAATGTTGTTTTCTGATGATGTGACAATAGCTGAGCCAATCAGACCCTGATCATTAAAACCATGTCCTGTCCAACATTATTTCCCATAATTTTCAGTTTTCCCTTAACAGCACACCTGTTCTGCGTTCTCTCTGCTGAGTGTCTTCAGTTTGTCCTCCATGCGCTGTAGAGTCTGCTGCAGCTCTTCATTCTTTTTATTCAGCCGTTTATTCCTTTCCATGAGAGGCTTTATCTCTGCATCTGTTTCTCGCACTCGTTTCAGCTGTATGACAGAGAGAGAGAGACTGATCTACATACAGAATGAAAGACACCTGTACTAAAGTCCAATTGGGATTTCCATCATAATTTGGAAGCTATAAAGGATCCTACTGTGTGAGAATTATCTTACAGATTTTTACAACACAAAATACAAATCTTTTGAGAACTAACTGTGTAATCATTAATTGCTAGGAAGAATTAACAGAGGAGAAAATGCAGGTTAAAGGGGTGGTTCACTGGCTTGTTTCTAGGCTTGGTTGTGATTATGGGGTGCAGTCTAACATGTGTTAATGCTTTGTTTTTTTTTTTTAAACTCATTATTTTTCACATAATTTACCTTTATTCCACACCGCTCTGTCCCTTCTCTGAGAAACGGGCTGATCTTTTCCTGTTTTATGAAGCCCCGCCCTCAGAAATAGGCGATGTGCTCTGATTGGTTAGCTAGCCCAGTGTGTTGTGATTGGCTAAACCGTCTCTAGTGCGCGTCTAATCGTCCCGCCCCTCACCTCAGCAGCATGTGCTGTTGTATTGTAAACAATGGCGTCGTTAATATCACTTATCAGTTTGAGCCCGATTGAGAAGCAGAGGATATTATTGAAGAAAATTGTGCAGAACCTGTGCAAGCACAGCTTTTAATGGTAGGCCTATGTTTTTTTGTTTGTTGTTGTCTCATACTTTTAGATACGCTGTTATTTGTAAATTCTACTTCTTAAGTTAGCTTTTAATATACGATTTTGTCCTGATTAAAGCTTTAATACAGTACGGGAACTGCACGCGCATCCATGTATAACGCTTCTCATAGCTATGTGAAAATAAGTGTATAATTG
>NW_015550822.1:324994-336305 GCF_001515605.1 Sinocyclocheilus anshuiensis | reverse complement strand
TATATATATATATATATATATATATATATACATATATAAAATACATTAAATAAGGTTTGGTACTTGATATAAAATCTGGGTCCTGAAGCAAAACCAGTTGAAAATTGGAAAATTGAAAGACATTGTTCCCAATAATCTTTCACTATTACAGGTTTAACATAATGTAGTTTTACTGCAAAATACTGTCAAATGTATGTTTTTAGAAGGAAAAAGTATTATTTACCATATAAAAAAACAACTGAGAAAAACAAAGTTCCCTGTGTGACACACCACATATGATTATATTTTAAGTTTTGTTTCTTCATATTTATGTTAACAGTAATGCAAAGTTTTTTCATCAACACCCTGATGTTTTTTTGTATGTATCATGTGCATCAGCTATACGTGAGTACTGGCCATGTTTATGAACAGGGCATTTGCTTTGGATTCATCATGTGGCTTTCTATTGTACCACCTGGTTATCAGTAAATTTTAAGGTACAAAGCATTTTGGTAGTTCAGGTAGCTTGTATATTAACATTTTATCACTTAATGAAATACTCGGTTATAAATTGTAAAATATATAGGCACCAGTATTCCATCCTATAACAACTGAAACATTGTCATAGTACTTTTACACAGAATTTTTGGCAACCACAGCTGCCATTTTTTACTGTACATTTAACAGGATATTTTACAGCTCATAAGATCCTATATGATTTTTGTCCGTAGTTTGTTGAGAGTGTGTATATGTATATGTACCAGTTCGTTTCTCTCATCTGAAAGCAGGGTGTTCCTATCCTCTAGTTTCCTGATGACTGCCTGCAGCTCAGCAATCTTCAGTTGAAATCTCCTTACATCCCTCTCATCCACGTCCTATGAATGGATAAACGCTTTATTGTGTGATGGTGTGAAGTTCAGCATGCAGGAAAAAGCTCTCTTCCATGTTAGTCCAGCTCTAATGAGCGTTTATGTTCCTGATGATATAAAAGCTTTTTATCAGCCATTTCTGATTGCAGAACAGAACGAACCTGGTTATTGACAGAGTCTGAGTTTTCCCCGAGAGACGGCGCCACCTCTCTCTTCGGACTCCCATAATGCCGCTCTGATTCCTCCTTCTGCAGCAGTAGACGCTGTATCTGTCCCGCCTGCACTCCCAGCTCTTTTTCCAGTGACTGCACCACACGATCTCTGCTCTTCAACTCATCCATCTGACACAAACACAAACATACATCGGAGTGCATGCTTTTTGTGGTCCATTTCACAAAATATACTTCCTTCAGGTCTAGCTGCTGTACGAATAGCAAAAATAGCATGGAGGTAATTCCTAGTTATGCACAGATATAGAAACTTTAAGGTTTTGGGCCAGTAAGATCTTTGTTTTTAGATTTAGATTTTTGACAGTAAAGACATTTACAATGTTACAAAATATTTCTATTTCAAATAAATGCTGTTATTTTGAACTTTTTATTCATTGAAGAATCCTGAAAAAAGGGTATAACAGTGTCCACAAAAATATGAAGCAGCATAACCGTTTTCAATATCGAGATCATAAGATATGTTTCTTGAGCACCAAATCAACATATTGGAATGATGTCTTAAGGATCATGTGACACTGAAGACTGAAAGCTGAATAAATTAAATACATTCAAATAGAAAACAGATATTTTAAATTGTAGTATTTCACAATATAAACAAAAACGCTTAAAAAAAAACACTGACCCCACCTTTTGAATGGTAGTGTACATAAACTGTGTTTAATAATTGGTGTATATTAAATAATAAGCTTTTGGTGTGGCCAATAATTAATTTTTTTTTTCAAAACTGTATAAAAATGAATAATATAACTTTCTTAATGCCAAACAGATCTCTATTATTTTTTTTTAAATCATCCTTTGATGATGTATTGAACACATCCAGTTTTCTTCATTATAAGGGTGCTAATATCAATTCGGTGCAAAAAATAAATAAATAAATAAAATCCTGTCTATCTGTCTGCTGTCATAAGAAACACAATTCATGACTGATTGATATAAGTAATGAGACTGAGACATTTTGAGGGCTTTTATACATTAATATCAGCTTATCATTAATATCAGCTGATATTAGAAAAATTATGCATGTCAAATGTCAAACAGAGACAATTATATAAGTATGCATAAACATTTGTAGGTTGATTCCCCCAAAAGGTGTAAACCAGAGCAGCCACACTGAATCAACCAATTGCCTGAGACTGGACTGAGACAGCCATTATTTTTACAATTTCATGTGGTGACGTTTTTAGATAACTCCATCCATCTTTCTTACCAGTCTCCGGATTTCCCTCTCGCTCTCGCGTTTGATTCTCTGGATCTCCTCCTGATGAGCTTGATGGGCCACTCTGAGATCGGCAGCTTTGGCTCTGTCGGCCTGCACAGCATTGGACAGCGCCTCCTCTGCCTGCCGCCGTGACGTCTTCGCCTCCTGCAGCTCCTGCGTGAGCCTGAGTTTCTCTGCCTCGTAGCTCCTGCGGGCCTCCTCTCGTGCCTCCTCCTTCAGGGCACTACGTAGCTCGCTGCTGGCTCCGTCCCGTAAAATACACACCAGCGCCTGAAGCCGGGCCAGTTCTGTCTCGCGGAGACGTGCCACCCGGGCCAGCTCGGTCTCGTGTTGCCGAGACAGGCTCTCTCGTGTGGCCGCCACCTCTCGCTGCTTCTCCTCATGGAGCTTGACGCGGAGTTCAGTGAGAGCGACCGAGTGCTTGTGCTGCTCAGTCTCTCGTTGGGCCCGTAACTCTTGCAAACGTTCCCGTAATTTACCCACCTACAAGATTGAGAGACGAGGTTATTTCACAGGACATTAACCAAGGTGAATATTGGCGTTCACATTACGGTTCTCATAATATCACAAGTTCACCAAAGAGTTTCTATTGCTTCTTCAAGCCTGTGATTACTAAGGTATTAATAAAATAACGTATGTTTACATTTTTTTATTGAGATTCATGGGGTGAATTTCCAATTGTATGTCAGATACCAATCTTTGGCATTAATGTATTTAAACAATTATAGTTTTTAACATGTAAATGTCTCCAAAAAGACAAAAATGATCTGTCCAAATCATTTACACAGATATATACTCTCAATGAACAGACTGAAATAGGTTATACTTTATTTTAAGGTGTCATTGTAACAGTGTAACTACACAAATAAGTACTGAATAATATGAATTAACTACATGTACTTGGTTTAGGATTAGTTACTTGATATAATCCTATAATTTACTATTATTACTATGTTACGTACATGTAGCATGTGTAACTATGTCACCTTAAAATAATGTGTTAATCTGAAATATTTTAGAGCCTCGGACCTTCAGGTCATGCAACTGCAGAGTGAAAGAACCTGATAGGTCTCTCAGCTCATCAGGAATGAGTCAGATACCTAGGTTTCATTCCAAACATGATGAAACAATTAGATATTATGCTGTCTGCAGCTGGAATAAGCTTCCAGAAGTCAGATGTGCCTCAAACGCAGCCAGATTTAAGTCCAGACTGAAAACACTGTTTTTCCCCGGGCTTGCACCACTTTTCGTATATCCAAATGAATCCAATCCGATTTCAGATTCTGAAAGTTCTGTTTATATGAGCCCTAGACTGAAATCTGATTCACATTTTCTTCTACATGTATTCTGGACAAAACATCAGCACGTGAGCAGTGCCCAGTCGTCGTGCTGAAAACTGGAGAAAGCCTGTGCATGAGTATAATTCTCATTTTGCCTTGATGTCAGACCTAAAAGAAAGGCTGACAAACATGTCAGAAGTGATTTTTTTAGTAAACATTTTCTCCTTCTCGGACCAAAACGTAAGATGTAAATAAAAAATACTGTAGGCCTACATAAAACGTATGTAAACAGATCTTTTAATAAAGGTTTCTAGTAAAAATGCGTATCATGGAATTGCGCATATGTGCAGGGTATTTTTGTAGACAGACTTATTTAAGCATTAACATGATTATTTTTTCCTATCAGTCAGATTATTTCGGATCTACATCACCCCTTTTAAGCTCAATCAGACAGACTGAGGTGTTTATATGAAGGTGCTTCAATCTGATTGAGCCATCCGATTATGTTGGTGCATGTAAATGTAACTACTGATCTCACTCCTTTTAGACATAGTTTTTATTTTCCTTTTATTTGTTTCATGTTTTCTTGTTGATTTACAAGTATTTTTATATATTTTATTTTCTCAAATTATTTTAAAATTAACTTAATATGCCAATGTGTAGCACTTTCAATTACCATTGTGTGTGAAATGTGTTAAGGCAATTAACTTGCCTTGTGTAAAGTAGGGCATAATTAGAAAACGTATATTGACTATTAAAATGTCCATTAGTCTCCCAGACCTCCATCCTCTAAATTTACTGACCGGATTTGTGCCTAGCTTTTTGGCACTTGCCACATATTCTCTGCACTTTGTTTCCACCATTAGCAAATGTCTTCATATTCCGTCAATATTTTATAACCTTCAGGGTTTTAGAATGGTTTAGAGAGAGGGACAAAACGTAGTGACCAAGCAATGAGCTAGAAGGAATGAAATGTACCAAATTGCTTTTACATTAAGCTCTGTGTAAAAACATTGTTTGATTTCATTTATTTTACCAGGTCTAAAACCATGCTGGCATCATTTGATTCGAATATGTCAAATAATTCCCTTCGACTCCATAAACTGTCACATTTATCCTGGCTTTCCAGCAGTGTTAAGTTGTCCCATTGTTTGACGCTTCCAGAGGGTGTGGCATGTTTTCTCTTCTACTCATTATGGCCATGAAGCAATCACTGGCACAAATTACTGCTCTGACTGGTGATGGATTTTGGGATATATGATTCATGAGAGGATAAATCTTCTGAATCGGTTTAGATATTTGTAGCCTGAACAGCAAGAAGAATGCATGCAAATCTTATTTAAATGACATTCTTGTATGATTTACAGTCTCTGATTACAGTTTTACAACATGAGTTTTAGGAAATGTGATTCAGTCTGACCGTTTTTCATTTATTTTTCCTCATTGAGCAATGCAGATGTAATGCCAAGTGTAAATTCATCACTCAGTTTTCATATAGTGAACTATTTAAAATACACTAGTAAATAGTGAATGCGTAAATTTTGTGAGCGATTATGGACGCTTCCCTGTCTGAAAAACATTAATAGCTCCAAATATGCTTTTTGGATCACACAGAGATGTCATAAACAAACATGAGCAGAGCATAGATTCACAAATCAATACTTGTGTCTCCTGGTATTGTACTAATACTTAAGCCATTAAACAAAAAACAGATCAGTTTTCATAAATTGCAGCATAGTAATGCAGACAGTTCCTCGTAAAAAAAGAAGTAAACTTTAACATACTTTTACTTATATGTACTTATCACAGAAATACTTTACATTCAGTTTGCACTTGCACATGTTCTTTTAATGCATATTGCTATTTTGACCCACTTAAGTAGGCCTTAAGTACATCTTTATATGCGATTTCATAATTCTACTGTCTTTGAAATATGTTTAAAGTGTTCCTTACTGCTAAATGTACTAACAAGCATTTATGGTAAACTAAAATGTGCTTTATTGTCCTATTGTTCTATTGAAATGTGTATGCCATGTATTTAAATTTAAATATATATTACACATTTGTAATGAAGTTGCAATTTAGTACATTTAAATTGTTAACTAGAAATCTATTTTTGAATATCATTACGATAAGTAAAACTTTTAATTTAGCATGATCACAAAGTGCACCTTTTAAAAGTGTACTTAAGTGTCATGAAAAGTGTCTCTTTATGTACACTTAAATGGCCTTTTATGTTATTAATATTATATTATGTCAATTACTTTTTTTTTATACGCTTGTAGGATTTGAAATACTACTAGTGCACAAAATCAGATTGGGTGTAATGTGAACAAAGCCATGCAGTAGATGGTCATACCTTGCCTCTTTCCTGTTGCTGTTCATTTTGCAAGTCACTCAATCGGCTCCTCAGCTCTTCATTGGTTGTCTGTAGAGTTTCTATTTCCTGTTTTCCTCTGCTCTTTTTGGGAGGCGGGGCCGAGGTGGGCGTAGTTGCAGCCATCCTCCCCAAATGATGATTTACCAGTCAAATCCACACTTCCACAGCCAAATTTCACTCTAAACCTTTTGTAACACTGGAAATTGACCACACCGTCACCGGCATCTTCCTCTTCTCCTGCTGGAAACAGAAAGGGTCGGTCAAAATCCAAAGTGACTGCACACACAGTTGTTCCACTCAGTAAGAGCGAGGGTGTTGCCCTATGCCCTTACACATGCTCACAGACTACAGTCAACACAAACAAGCTTACACACACTGATCTGAACACTCACATGTGCCATTTGTTCACTGGAATTTGGCTCCAACGTATTTTGCATGTTTGTGCCTCCATCTAGTGGTGTCTCAAGGTATTACGTGACAATAGATGCAACAATTTTGTTTTGTTGTGTGTGTGTGTGTGTGTGTGTGTGTGTGTGTGTGTGTGTGTGTGTGTGTGTGTGTGTGTCATGAAAGTGTCTCTTTAAGTACACTTAAATGGCCTTTTATGTTATTAATATTATATTATCTTCAATTACAATTTTTTTTTTTAAATATAGTTTTAGGATGGCTGCAGTTTTTTTTTTTTTCCGCTGACCCAGTTAGACCCATAGTTCAGACTGCCCTGCTAGTGTTTTAACTGGCCCCATCTTTCAAAAGGAGCTAGTATGTACCATTTATGTAATAATAAGGTACTAATGGCCCTTTAGGCCAAAAAAAAAAAAAATGTACCACCCTTGCAACAGCTTTTGTATTTTTTTTTTTTTTTTGAGTGACAGTGATATACAGTGTGTGTGTATATATATATATATATATATATAGTTCATATACCACATACGCTTGCAATCAAAATTATTACAAAATTATATATTGTTATACTTTTCAAATGTAAGTTTTTCTGAAGATCCAGAGTTTTTTTTTTTTTTTCATGTGCATCTACAACAGCTTTATGGCATATTAAAGGTGATAATGTAATATTTTTGAGTTACATGCTAAAACTCAAGTAAGTCTTTGGAAACTAAACAAATTTAGCCCATGAATGAGCTGAAGCTGAGTGGCAAATATGGCCAAGTCAAAAGAGCTCTCACAAAAGCTATAGAGAATAAACTGTTTTATTAGATTGGACAGTCTGTGGCGACAAGAAGAAACCTAGAGACAGGTTCCTAGAGACACAGCTAGCAGCTTTATGCATAACTTTAAAAGGTGTACCAGAAAACCTTTGAGGGCATTGAAGAAAAAGCACAATATCATCAAGAGGAATAAAATGTTTGATCAGAATAACTGTAAAAAAACCCTCAATTTACTTCCAAAGACTTGCAAGATGACCTGACGAAAGGAGGAAGCAACATTTCAATGTAGAGTATAAGAAGAACACTAAACGAGCTTGGCCTTCATGTCAGGACAACCTGCCAAATGCAACTTTTGACCAAGAAGAACATACAAGGCTGGCTTGAATATGCTCAAATTCATTTGGATAGACCTCTGGAGTTCTGGAAGAATGTTTTATGGAGTGATGTGACCCAACTGAAACTTTTTGAACCCGTGGATCAGTGGTATGCCTGCAAGAAACGCAAAACTTATGAGCAGAAGAACACCATTTCCATAGTCAAACATGGAGTTGGACCATTCTTGTTATGGGGGTGTTTTGCTGTTGCGAGAAGTGAAAAATATTGACTGTATGAAGGAGATCATGGATTTTTTGAAGTATCAGGCCATTTTGGCAGAGATTGTGATGTCTTCGTTGCAGAGACTGAAACTTGATTATCAGTGGACTTTCCTGCAGGACAACCTTCCCAAAGTATACATCCAAATCTCGGTTTAGTGATCGGTCGTCAATGTTCTTATATGGCCTTTTCAGTCTTTACGTTTAAATCTTTTTCAAAATATTTGGTGCAATTTGAAGAAAGCAGTGGCAATGAAAAAGATAAAGATTATCAGTGATCTGGAAGCTTTTTCAATGGGCCAAGATTGCAGTAGAGAGGTGACAGAAGTTTCTGAGCACTTACAGACAGCGTTTATTAAAGGTTATAAAGAATAAAAGATTCTGCACTAAATTTGTGGGTTGAATCATTATGTACACGGATCTTTAGAACCAATTATAATTTTTTTTTTTCATTTTTCTTCAACTTTACATTCTCAAATATTCTCAAATCAAATATATTAATAAACGTCCTATAATAGTTTACTGATGCCTTTGTTTCTCTGTTTTCATAGAATTTTGTTCTCGTAGAAAAATGTCTTGAAGGTCAAGGGGGTTGAATAATTTTGATTGCAACTATATGTAATTAAGTTTTTTTTATAATATTTTCCAATAATATTTAAACAATATTAAATTGTAACTTTATGGCCACTATAAATTCATGAACACACTGAGCTACTTTAAATAAGTTCACATTTGTGACATATTTTAAAAAGCAATATTTGCTTAAACACTGTTGAAGCACTACACAGGAGGAAATTAAATAGCAAATTTAGCTAATACTAGCACTGCATCAAAAAAAAAAAAAAAAAGTATGCCAGAAACAGAGCATCAGGTTAGGAGAGCTTTTTAAACTCCTTTATAAGCCATTGGGTTAGAAAAGAATAGCCATATGATACAACTTAATTAACCATAAATTAAGATGTTTACCTTGAACTATTTCTGTCACATAAAGAGTACAAATACACACAAAAGTTATACTGCTCTCTAATACAGAGATTGAGACTCAACACACTACAACACACTGAAACACATCTGGATTGTAATTCAGGAGAAACTAAGTGTTTAACAAACTAGTTTGAACTGTTAATGACATTTCACATTTACGTCATCTGTTCCAAAATGTTATTCTTCCTTAGGTAAAATGACAGCAAACCAGGGGTTTATAAAATCATGAACATTTGCACGAGTTGAACATTTGCTAAATATATCCCACACACACACACACACACACACACACACACACACACACACACACACACACACACACACACATTTGTCTCCCAGATGTCCAGCCAGTCACAAGAGTTTACTGCCAGTCTGCAGATATTGCAAGTTTATGGAAAACATCAAAGTCAAGTTCCCTATAAAAACGGGAGAGGAAAAAAAAACCATAAAAAATAAAACCACTTTATCGAATTTTGCACTTTTAAGTAGCTAACAGTCAAATACAGGAAGACTCCAAAGTCTTTATCTTAAAAAACAGAGAGAGAAGAGAGAGGTGCTCAAAATACGGTATTTAAACCTTGTATTTCAAGTAGTGCAGAGTTATTATTGTTAACTAAAACTAAAACTATTAAAAACATTTTGTTTGCGGAAATAAAGCTAAAATAAAATAAACATTAGATAAAAGTTAAACTAAACTTTATATTAAACTTTAAATTAAATTAAAAAAATAAAAATAAAATTAAACTATAAAAATAGAAATGTTGCCTTTGTAACTGAAATAAGTTGAAGTTGAAGCACTAAACTACTGACTGTAAATACATAAAAACTAAAACTGAACTAAAATGAACATAACATAACAACACTACTATAAAATTAAAATTAAAACTGAAAATTTAAAATTAAAAGATAATTAAAATATATTAAAATATGGTATATCAATAATACTAAAGAAACACTGGCAGATAGAGCGGCCCCTGGACACTTAAAGGGATAGTTCACCCAAAAATGAAAATTTGATGTTTATCTGCTTACCCCCAGGGCATCCAAGATGTAGGTGACTTTGTTTCTTCAGTAGAACAAAAATTATGATTTTGAACCCCAACCGTTGCAGTCTATCAGTCGTATAATGCATGGCAATGGTAATAAAATCTATGAGAGTAAAAAAAACCGGTGCGTGAGGTGTGTACGCGCTCTGGCGTAGTTTACGTTAATGGGTGTGTTGATATCCAGCTGAAGAGCAATAACCCATAACTTCAGGCGAGCAGGCTCAGAAGTTGGGAATTACGTGGAAAGTCACCACTCCCGAATGATTTCGCGCAAGAGAACGTAATCTTTTAGTTTTAAGTCGGCATAATTTGTGTTCTACTGAAGAAACAAAGTCACCTACATCTTGGATGCCCTGGGGGTAAGCAGATAAACATCAAATTTTCATTTTTGGGTGAACTATCCCTTTAAGACACACATGAAAATGTCATTGCTTGCATTACATGAAATATCAAACCAAGTTGCATCTGCATAATAACAACCACAAACAGCACATTTTAAAGTCTGACTTAAGTGTCTAAATACATTTTTGGGCCACGTACATTCCACACAGGCCAATAGTGCATACGCAAAACAAATTTACAAATGTCCCACCCTAGGAAAACAAACCAAACTCACTGAAGTAAACCACTACCAGAGGACACGGAATGAAAACGATTACAAGTCTACCTTGTTCAACATTTCTACTGACCTTTGAAACTATTAATGCCCTGATATCTTAAAAACTTACATAAAGTTGTAATCTAAACAGGCGGAGAATAAAAGAGCAGTGTGTTATCTAAGCATATTCAAATTAATGAAGCTGCTCGCTGGTCATGGGTGAACACTTGTGACCATACAAGTCTGTCCTATGGAGATACGCTTTAAACCTTTCTCAGTTTAGAGTTAAAGCAGATTAAAAATGTTCAGTCTATATGGTAAAAGAGCTCTATACAGATGCAGGACAGGTTTCAATTGCTAAGGGAAGTTCTGTTAGGGCGTAACAGCTTTGTTGCCAATGTAAATGCTACAGTGTGTTTGGCAAGGAGGGTTGTGACAGTAATGTGCAACGTCCGGGATCTTATTGAAGCCACCCAGCAAAATGTAATCAAATAAGGAACCGCAAAGAAACCCAAGCACAACAGCAAGTCCAGCACTGGCTTTAGACCTGCATTTGACGGTCAGACATAATCAACCAGGGCTGCGTTTCCCAAAAGCATTGTAAGCCTAAGTACATCGTAGACCCATTGCCACCAATGGAGCTACGATCAACTTAGGCTTACGATGCTTTTGGGAAAAGCAGCCCAGGTCAACCACATTTGAATGTTACATTAATTATGTAACCTTTATGTTACCTTTATGTTACCTTTTCAAAAAGTACACCATTGTATATTATTTACCCTTAAAAACTGCATATTAGTACCTTAAAGGTAGTACCATTTGAAAGTTAAAGACTCAGTGATAGTGCACCTTTTTTCTGAGAGTAAGTAACCTGGTATTTGCCAACATATTAAAAAAAAAAGAATAAAATATAATAAATAAATAGATTAATAAAATTAAAAAAAACAGTACAATTAAATTTTTTCCC
>NW_015550822.1:322527-324839 GCF_001515605.1 Sinocyclocheilus anshuiensis | reverse complement strand
CACACACACACACACACACACACACACACGCCAGATTGTCATAGCAAAGTCAGAATTACCTCCTCTCCTAGGTTCACGAAACGGTCGTCCATAAAATGCATTGCTGTTCTGTTGTAAGTAATCTTAAAGATTCCTAAATCAATCTACTTTCGGAAGGCCAAATAAAGTGCTTTTGCTTTCGCCTAGAAACACACAGCGTCTCCCTGACATGGCTGCTTCAACACTAACTGCGGTTACTGAAACCACGCCTTCTTTCTTTGCGTGAACATTTGGGCGGCATTATGCAAATATTTCCACATAGTGAGGTAGATATGTGGGGGCGTGTTAGAACGAGCCGTTTTAGGGGGGCGTGGCAGAGTCTTAACTTTGATAAAGAATATCTCTTTGGTTTTGAGACTTTAGTCTTTGCAACTTCAGGGATCTTATCTATGCACAATCAGCTTGTAACACTCCAAAGAGAAAGGAAAACTTGAAATCGCATCATATGACCCCTTTAATTATATAGTTAACCCTTTCCCATGGCAAGATTATGAAGACCTTTTGGAGGCCCCCTTTACCTCTAACAGCCCCTAGTAGCAGATGCCATCCTGCTTTAAACAGCAATTGTAATTTGGATAAAACAATTAGGAAATGTGTGCTGTTGTAGGCTGACATTTGAAGACTAAACACAGTCAGTGGCTGGTCAGGGATCTACAGCTCAGAGGTCCCGGGCACTGTTGCTCATTCGAATATCCAGTCCTGGTCTGGTCAGTGTGGGTTATCAAATTCACATGATACCCAACAATAATAGTTCTTGTTCTTGGAGAGAAAAATATGATATGCAAAGAAATAGTTTACTCAAAAATGAAAATTTGCTGAAAATGTGCACCCTCGGGCAAATTTTTTTTGTTTTTTGTTTTTTTGTTCATCAGAACAGATTTGGAAAAATTTAACATTACATCACTTGCTCAACAATGGACCCTCTGCAGTGAATGTGTGCCGTCAGAATGAGAGTCCAAACAGCTGATAGAAACATCACAATAATCCACAAGTAAATGACATTACTCCAGTCCATCAATTAACATATTGTGAAAAGCTGTGTTTGTAAGAATCAAATCCATCACCATCATGAAGGCATTTTAACTTTAAATTCTCACTTCTGGGCACAATACGAGTCATTACTAATGCTTCCTACAGTGGAAAAGTCCCTTTGTTGTCCTCTCACAAAATCCACTGACATCTTTGTTTAGAACAGTTTCGGTGCTTGATCTGTGCATATTTCTCCCCTGATTGGGACTATTCATTTAAATAAACCCAACAAGCACAACAGTAAGTCCGAAACTGGCTACAGACCAGCATTTAAACATAATCAAACCAAAATTAGCCACATATTACAATTAAAAAAATAAATAAATAAATGCAGTTTGACTACATAATTATGAATCAGAATTATTTTGAACAGCAAACATACAAAAATTAACAAACAGATATTACCAGTGTTCTGTAAATTATGTAATTTTATCATGCACACTTGATACCTAACAGCTATATGATGATCAAAAAATATGATGTGACGACAGAATTTGCAAAAATATTCCATTTTGAAGAAGGTTTTGAACTGGGCATTTAAAGGGGTCATATGATGCTGCTAAAAAGAACATTATTTTGTGTATTTGGTGTAATTAAATGTGTTTATGCGGTTTAAAGTTAAAAAAACACATTATTTTCCACATACTGTACATTATTGTTTCTCCTCTATGCCCCGCCTTTTTGAAATGCGTCGATTTTTACAAAGCTCATCGGTCTGAAAAAGCGAGGTGTGCTCTGATTGGCCAGCTATCCAATGCGTTGTGATTGGCCGAATACCTCAAGCGTGAGACGGAAATCGGGGCCTAATGGTTAGAGAGTCGGACTCGTAACCCAAAGGTTGCGGGTTCGAGTCTCGTACCGGCAGGGATTGTAGGTGGGGGGAGTGAATGTACAGCGCTCTCTCCCACCTTCAATACCACGACTGAGGTGCCCTTGAGCAAGGCACCGAACCCCCAACTGCTCCCCGGGCGCCGCAGCATAAATGGCTGCCCACTGCTCCGGGTGTGTGTGTGTTCACTAGTGCTGTGTATCACCAGCAAAGTCACGATACGTATCACGATACATATGCCACGATACGATACATATCACGATACATGACTGCACTGAATTTCACCTCAGCAGAATTTAGAAAAACAGCTGTTTATTAAACACTGCATACTATAGTGCCATTTCTAACTATTGGCAGAGCAGGCAGTTGACCTCTGCATTATGAAGGGCCTCCATAACTGTACCACAGTACAATA
>NW_015550822.1:319668-322444 GCF_001515605.1 Sinocyclocheilus anshuiensis | reverse complement strand
CTCAAGGCTGATTTAAGGCTGATTTATACTCGACGCGTCCGCAAGTTCGCTTTGAGTGCGCGCGACGTCGTTTCCCGTGGCGGTGTGCACAACATTTTTTCTAACTTTCCGCGCAGCTCCGCTTCCGAAGATGCACGTGAACATTTGGGCGGCGTTATGCAAATCTTCCCACATAGTGAGGTAGATATGTGGGGGCGTGTTAGAACGAGCCGTTTTAGGTAGGTGTGGCTGACTCTGAACTTTTATAAAGAATATCTCTTTGGATTTGAGACTTTAGTCTTTGCAACTTTACAGATCTTCTTTATGCACCAAGCGCTTGTAACACTCCAAAGAGAAAGGAAAAATTGAAATCGCATCATATGACCCCTTTAAAACCACTGATAGAGAAAACACACATGTGGGCTAGACCTATAGTGACAAGTCCTCTGTGTGACAACTAGTCCCATTCTTCTCTGTTCTGAAGCTAAGCATGACTAGAAAACATATATAGCCTGCAGAAATGCTCACAAATTTTCAAGGCCTGGAAATCACGATTCCACAATTCCGCGTTATTTACTTACCGTGGGAACCCAGTAAGCAGTGCATCCAGAGACACAGAGGCAGACTTCATCAGCACCGGGCGGCCAGAACCACACCCACAGCACCAGCCATCACAGACCCACTGCAGCTCAACATCTCCGATCATCAAAGCACAGCACAACACATCAAACAAACCGCCGGATGACTGACAGCGCTGCGTCATCATGATTGACAGCCGAAAGATGAAAGCGAATCGGCACCAATCAGACGTGTTTCAATCTGGAACTACACCGTTTACAAAGCTTCACGAGGACAGATGTCACGGTTACATTACCGAACCAAATGCTATGAATTAAATATGGGTGTGTGATGTTGCAAGCGATGAGCGCGGCGGGCAGGACCAATAAACTCTCTCCGGTGAAAGTGATGAGACTACCAAATTCATTCATTGCGCTCATACAACCATTCGCATTAAATTATTCATTTATTTCATAACAATGAAATACCACGTAGCAGTGTGTGTGTGTGTGTGTGCTGGAGAATCAAATGGACTTGTGCAGTGATCCAGGTTATAAATGAACATTTGTTCGTACGATCCCCAGTAACTTGCCGTGAGCGTCTCAGGTGTCCGCGGTCCAGAAGGCCGAAAATGTGTCCTTAATTCCCCTCTGTCCGGAGAAACACGGCATCTGAGAGCAGTTGCGGAAGTGTAGATGAGGGCGGTGTGTGTTGATGCTGTTATAGTGGTGACAGGCAGCGTTACATTAGTCTCCACTACACATGCAAGAGAAATCCGGCGGCGAATTTTTGAATCCTACTACTGTGAAGGTCTCGCGTTTAATATTCATGAGCAACGCTCTCGCTATTGGAACGGAGCGGTGCAGCGTCAACGGTAAGTATTTAATATATATGAGCCAAGCAATAGCAATTGGAATGTATTAACACACGTCAGCTGTACATAATTGATATTCATAAACTTAGCCTTAGTCATAGTACGATCTGTAATTTCACACAACACCTCCACGCCCACACTCTAAAAAATGCTGGGTAGCACTGGGTTGTATTTAACCCAGCATTTTTTAGAGTGCACAGTTGAAGGACGTCATTCAAAACTCCTCAGCAAACCCTCACTGTCAGATAAAAATGATAGTGCTGTGTTTAATTATTTGATGTTAATTATTGTATCTTAAACTGTAATCTCTATACATTTCGTGTGTTGATGTGGATACCCTATGTTTGTAGGTTTGGTATTTTTCAATTAATAATAATAATAATAATAATAGGCCTAATAATAATAATAAATAAATAAGAATGAAAAATCTAAATACATTAAATCAAGTCTAAAAATTTATCATTTTTAATTTTATTAATTTATTAATGAATAATGTAGTTATTCAATAAATGCTTTTAAACAAACAAATAAACAAACAAACACTTAGGCCTATTATAAGAGACAACTTACAATAGTGCCCAGTTCTTTCAGATATTGGTTGTTTCAAAGAAGAGTTCCCCGCTGATTAAATCGGGTAATAAGTCATAAAAGTAGGGAGAGAGGAAAGTGTGGTTATAGCATGAATGAATGAATGAACATAGTCATTTTGCAGCACCACCAGCTGCTGCCGTGTAAGGGGAGGGAGGAGCGTGGGGTTGACAGTGGGTCTTTGCTGAGTGAAGTGGAAAATCAAGCTCAGCCCCAGAAACATCACTAAAATGCCATCATTCTGACCTAGATTTCCTTGTCTGCTTGCCTCTTTCTGTCTCTTCTTGTATACTGTACGTATGATTGAGTGCAGTTAAACAGACATTACAGCATGCATGATTAACACCATATGCGGGCCACTTCCCCGGGCCAAACTCTCTCTCTCTCTCTCTCTCTCTGGATTCACAAAGATCAGAGCATAAAATCATGAAAGTATGACATAAGAAAAAATATATCTTCAAAAACATATTTTGGGAAATAGTAATGGGGGGGGGGGGGCAGATGCAACACAATATATACAATTAAATTATCATATTTTCTAGAGTTCTACATTTGAGTATTTGTGTCCTTGATATTGTATACACAAATGCAATGTTTCAAATGCAGTGTTGGGGAAAGTTACTTTTAAAAGTAATGCATTACAATATTGCATTACTCCATAAAAAAGTAACTAATTACGTTACTTAGTTACTTTTTTGGAAAGTAATGCGTTACGTTACTTTTGCGTTACTTTTTAAATCTGGACAGGGCTTGCTTGTTTGTTTTTAAAATAAAAAA